>NW_015624205.1:275876-294615 GCF_001515625.1 Sinocyclocheilus rhinocerous | reverse complement strand
CACTACTGCAATAAGCTGCTTTGCTAATTTTTTTTTTTTTTTTCATAGATTCTCACTGTCATCTTAACTATGCTCTGCCATTTCATGTTTTGTTTGTTGTTCATTACCATATAGGAACCCCAGGAACTCGTTTTTTTGTTCATGTTGGCTGTTTTCATTATTATCTGATTATTCATTGCCCTCAGTTTTAAAATATTTATATATCTGGGGGACATGCACCAGGAGCATTAAGTTAATGGTTTTCTTTTTTGCTTTGAGTCCAAAGTTTTGAATGAACTTATGCACATAACTCAGAAAAGAAGCTTAAAAGACTTTATTATATGTGTCCAGTGCATTCAGCTGTTTGAGTTCATGTACAATAAACGTAGTGAAGACAATCTCAGTTGTAATGACAGAGAAGACGTGTGTGTGTGTGTGCATAAACAACTTCATGTTATATTGTGAGTACTTGAGCGTGTGCATCACCATAAACAATTCATTCCGTTCAAAAGAGCATAGGCCATCTAGGAATACAGGAAATGTTAATAATGAAGTACAGTAATGTTATTGTGCAATGTATTTATTATGTTAGTGTTTCATGTGGGAACTGACAGAATCAGGTGGTAAGATGAAGGCAGCAGGATATTCAATGTATCTGTGCCCACATTTGTGACCCTGGACCACAAAACCAGTCATAAGGGTCAAATTTTTGAAATTGAGATGTATATATCACCTGAAAGCTGAATAAATAGGCTTTCCATTGATGTATTGTTTGTAAGGATAGGACAATATTTGGCCGAGATACAATTATTTGAAAATCTGGAATCTGAGGGTGCAAAAAAATCTAAATACTGAGAAAATCGCCTTTGAAGTTGTCCAAATGAAGTTCTTAGCATTGCATATTACTAATCAAAAATGAAGTTTTGATATATTTACGGTAAGAAATTTACAAAATATCTTCATGAAACATGATCTTTACTTAACATCCTAATGATTTTTGGCATAAAAGAAAAATCTATAATTTTGACCCATACAATGTATTTTTGGCTATTGCTACAAATATACCCCAGCGACTTAAGACTGGTTTTGTGGTCCAGGGTCACATTTGAATAACAGGCCAGTCCAAGCTATTTAATGTTAGCTTTTTGTTCATCTATATCAACACTGTATGAACATTCAAATGTGTGCAGACTGTATGCATGCAATCCCACACTTATTGAAGCTTTCAGAAGTTATTGGAGCAAGCACTGATGCAGCTCACACAACACGCTTTAACCTGTCTGTGTTCTTATGTGTCCTTTTGTCCAAAAATGCTGCCTTTGCTTTTGTTGTCAATGCAGAAGATATAGAAATAAAGTTGTATATATTCGTGGTCTATTATCTCTTCACTTCATTAGTGTTCACACTGAAAATAATGGCACTGTAGACTAAGATGGTGAGTCATACATGAGGTGCAGTTTAGCTACATGAAATAACCACTAAACTGTTTCCTGTAAGACTTATGAGCAATTTTTTTTCAGTTGTGATCACAGTGGAACATTTTCTCACCTATAACCTGCCCCCTTACCAAAACCACACTCGCCCCCTCCCCTTCTACCTTTAAAACCCAGGGTAAAGTTTGTAGGACATTATCCAGTTGATAACAGCTTTATCTCAAGAAGAAGAAGAATCTGCAGCTATGCGTCAGTATTGTCTTTGTCTTTTTATTGGTCTTCTGGCGGTTGCATTCCTCCAGTCTGGTGTAATGGGCAACAGTAAGTCACCCTAAAACGTATTTATTTGTTCAGTGGTGTGAATAGAAATGTATATAAAAAAAAAAAACTTTATCAGTGTTGTAAAACTTGTTTCCAAGGGTGAGTTGGTGATCTAATGATTTTTCTTACAATGAGCAATTTATCTGTTAACATTTAGGTGTTTGGTGTTAAAATATTAATAAACAGATTTATTACATAAATGATATTTTTCAACACAGGTGCCAATTTACCATCCGAATGCTGTTTTAATAATTACGGGAGAAAAATCCCCATTGCTAAAATTGATTCCTACATAGAGACAAGAGTGGAATGCTCCAAACCTGGAGTCATGTGAGTTTTAATTTGTCATCATATTCATACTAATTCTAATAGTAAAAATCTATTATACTGTGTGTGTAAGATTTCTGTGTGGAGTAACCGATCTTTTCCTTCGAACAGTTTTGTCACAAAGAGGGGTTATCGTATCTGCGTGGATCCTCAGCTGAGCTGGGTGAAGAATGCCATGAAAGCAGTCGATGTTCGTGATCTTTAGTGATGCTGCTGTGGCCATGACCAACATGCTCAAAGGAACGCTTTTGCTTGGTTCTTAAGTGAAGTATTAGCTCAGTAAACCTCTTTCTGTAATGCTCTGATATTCTTTTCATTATTATCATGTGAGGCATCATGTCAAGTAACTGCATGTTTTGATGAGTTTAGTATTTCTTTTAACATTCTGCATTAAATGCTAAAATAATTGTTTTACCTTTAACTCAATTTTACTGCAAAATAACATGTAAACAGACAACAATCACCCTGTTCTTACCAGGATTACAGGGACGATTTATGATAGTATTTTTTTATGTAGGCTGAAGAAAGAAATTTGCTTTTGTTTTATTCTGTATAACAGCAGTCTTATATGATGTTCTTAATTCTAATAAAATAGAATGCACAACGATGATGAATTTTGTTGTAAAATTACATCAGCATATCTCTGTTATACTGTACATCAGCAACAACGGCATAGCAGAGCTTATTCAAAACAAGATCAAATAAATCAAAACAGAAAAAAGGCATTAAATTGTGACGGAAACAAATTAACATCAGGTTCTTTTAAGGCAATATATTTACTGAATTTTTATATTATACATGAAAAAGGGGAAAAAACTGGTCATTTATTGTATTATAAGTATGCATGTTCATGTTATCAATTCAAGTGTCACTAATTATTGACCTTTTCTGTGTTCATAGAATATTAATTTCCTATTTTGCACTCAAGACCAAATAATTCAACAAGGTCCTTTAAATTAGTGAGGATAGTATTCAGTGCAGCAGACGCAACACAGCACAGACAATAAGTGTTGTGTGACTAAAGAATAGAAAGAAAAAAAAAATACAGCAGTGCTGATGAACAAGGAGAAAATCTTTGGACTGGAGTTCCAGTATTTAGGATTTCAAAATGACTGTATTGTTGCCTGAAATCTTTTCATCAAAATATCTATTACTCAATTGCACATACATTTCCATAAGCCAGTTTGGTCTAAACTGGCAATACTAGTAAGATTTTAGAGCTAGCTGTCCTTAAATTACTCCCTATGTGAAGTTGCTGCATAGACTCTCAGCATTGAACTTTTTCACATAAAGTATTAATAAATTACTTGTGAAAGCAAGATCATTCAAAGTATTACTACTAAAAAGTTCTATTTATGCTAATCCACAGGTTAAGTTGTAAATGATATTCATGGTACTAAGAGAACCTTGTCTGTTGATGTGTATTTAAAGGGGTCATATGATGCTTTTTTAAAGATCATTATTTTGTGTATTTGGTGTAACAGAATATGTTGATATGCTTTAATGTTCAAAAAACACATTATTTTTCAAATACTGTACATTAAGTGGGGTAGATATGTGGGGGCGTGTTAGAATGAGCCGTTTTAGGGGGGCGTGGCAGAGTCTTAACTTTGATAAAGAATATCTCTTTGGATTTGAGACTTTAGTCTTTGCAACTTCAGGGATCTTATCTATGCACAATCAGCTTGTAACACTCCAAAGAGAAAGGAAAACTTGAAATCGCATCATATGACCCCTTTAAGTTCCAAAAGAGTAAAAACCATGACCAGTTATACTTGATTATTAAAGCATGAAAGGGCCTCAAATAAATCCAACGAAATAAGGGTGACCCAGAGACAAGCCTACGGATATGAGCATTCTTAACTTCATATTGGACATTTTTAAAAGATCACCATAGAATTGCATACAGTGTCTTTTGTATAATGTAGAAAGTGTTGGTGGTGGTGTCTTTTAATAGCACTAGTTTCTCACCTCAGAGCTGTCAGCGGAACACTAGAATGTGTGGTCGGCCGCTTATGCCAACAATGACCCTATATCACCTTCAGCTGCATTTCCTGTGGGAGGCCATATGCTGCTCATTGTTTTTAAACCAACATCACCTGTAATGTTAAATGGAAAACACATTTCTAGTAGTGGAAGCAGTCAGCAGTATAGTCTTGTAAAAATTCTTTAAATGTTCCACCTTGCAGCAACAGCTTGGGAAAAAAACCCGAAACATGTTCCGAAACATTATTTGTTTGTTGAGCACTTCCCTCTGTAATTCAAATAGACTCACAATGTCAAATATGTAAAATCGATTTTTTTTAGAAGACGAACACATTAGAATATACAGAGGCTGACTTGACGTAACAAATATCGCCATCTGCTGGCACTGTGTTGATCAAAATAAGAAAAGAACTGGGATATACAGCTTTAGATACTATTTGAGATTACAAATTTGGTGTATTATTTCCTCAGTATTTCTTTCATTTGAAAACCAAAAACATTTTGTATAAAGTTTAATGCTCCACATATGGTATGCTTTGTCAAATGACACTATATATAGGATAGTGAACAACCCAGCGGGCACCTTGATATCAATTTGACATCAATTATTAGTCAAGACTTGATCAAGATGTTGTAACATCATTTTAAATTCAGTCTGGATGGCAATTTCTTCCAGTGGTAATTGGGTGAAAATAAGAAGTTAATCTCACACTGACATTGGTTTAATGTATATGTTGGCCAATATGTTTGACGCTCAGTTTACATCAAATCAACAGTGTCAAGTTTTTGATGCCAGTTTGATTTGTATATTTGACCTGTTTTTTAAATGTCAATACTTTTTCTAACTGTACTTTTACTGCAGAAGAATGCATGCAAGCATACAGCAGTAACCTTGATTTTACTGATAGTGTCATGATTCCTACACAGCAACTCACTTATGCAGTATTAGCACCATATTTGTTATTTTACCACATTATTTGAATCATTTTAATCATAATTTCATGATTGATTAAAGAAACTCTTAAATTGTTTTTGTTCTACTTTGTAATAATTGTCTTATATTACACACTTAATTCCAATAAAGTACAACATAACACAAAACCGACAAATGAATATCCTTATGAATAGTTTTGTAAAATTCTTGTTGTACAGCAACAGCATCGCAGAGCTAATCAAGACAAGTTTAATTCAATGGCCAATCAAAATCTAAATTAAACGATTTTCTTCTGTCTACAGTAAAAATGGTGAAAGTCTCAAATGTTTGGGTGCTGTTAATGCACCTCTTTAAAGCATTTAAATTTAAATAAAAGAAAAAACATGAAAAATGTTGTTGTCAGTGTCAAATGATAAGGTAGATTTGAAAAGCCATACACATGAGTTTCTTCTGCTTTGCACTTTAGAATAAAGAATTCAGCAACAGCATCCTTTAAAGTAGTTAGTCTAGCAAAATAATGGAAGTTATGTGTTCTTCGTTTATTGCGTGCTAACCTTTAAGCTTAAGCTTTGTTAAGTTACACTCTATACATGATATTTAACACAATTACTGAAGGGAAGCATGTGCACCTGTGTTGTCACTGGCCCTCTGGTTTGCTTTGCTCAATCTTCTGCTTGACTCCAGCACACTTCAGCGTGACGTCTCTTCAACATCTCTAGTCTCTGCTGCAGACCTTCTCCTCAAAGTCCTGCAGCAGTGTGGTGTTTCCCAGCAGGCCACAGCGCTGTTGCAGCTTAAGGTTGTCTGCACGCAGGCCGTCACGAGCCTGTCGGGTACGTGTCAGCACTTCACGTTTATGAGCCACCAATTGTATCTGCCTTTGCCAGTTGAGTGTGTTTGACGTTATTCTCCATCTGCATGAAATACAGCTTCTCTTTCACGTGGGAAATGCCCTGAGGTTGTGGGACAAAAAATGTGTAAAAATAAAATGAAACCATATAGGTTGCTAAATACAATGCATTTTTTGGATAATGGTGAACTTATTATGTAAGGTCCTTATACTGTATAAGCTATATTATATGAATATTTCAAAAGACTTCTTGTGTCCAGTCATGCATTAAGCTGTTTAATTACTAATATATTTATATACAATATATAATAATATTACCTTGTTTTTATATAGTTTTTATATAAATTGATATATTACCTTGTTGTAATTATATTTAATTAATTAAATATATTAATATATAATACATTTTTAACATGCTCCTGATGACCACAAAAAAATTTTTTATTTCACTCCTGAAATGAGGTGGACATAAATTACATTTATAAATAATAAATAAATAAATAGACAAACAAACAAATTAACTAATTCATTAATTAAAAAAAATAACTTTAATTTCTCCGATGTTTTGGTGATGTTTTCAGGAAATAAATTTACCTGCACAGAGCAGGCAACCTTCCTTTTCAGCCTAAGTGGCTTCTCACTGCGCTTCTTCAGCTTGTCTTTAAATGTCTGGTTCTCTGTTTTGAGTTGCTCAAAGTCCATCAGCAGCAAGCCATCAGCAAGCTCACGTTTAGATTTAAGTTCTGTCTCAAGCTGACATATTTTGTTCTTGAACTTGATATTGTTGAGACACAGATGCCAGCTTGTCTTCCTGCTTCAGTTCGTTTTCTGCTTCAGTTCGTTTTCCTCCCTTTCTGTTATCATATGTTGCCCAAACTCGGTTTCAGCAATCTGTGCTTCGCTTGTCTCAGCAATAGACACGTCTTCTACCAGCTGTGAACCCTGCTTGACCACATCATCCTCAACACCTTCTGAGATACTAGGAGGTTCAGTCATTTCAGTTTCTTCCTCCCCAACCCGGGCACTTGCTGCCTTGGTTAGATCCTCAGACAATTCAATGTTATTTTCTAAAACAAGACTTTCTTCATGTTTTAATTCTAATGACCCCTCTTCCATTTTATATAATTGAATTTACACAAGGTTCTTTAAAAAAAATTGTATTAACCTAATAATAATGACATGCAATTTCTCTAAAATAACCACCGTTTAGCTCATGAAACACGCTGGCCTAAACTATTTTGTGTCAGTACAGGAGTGCGTGCTTGTTGCCATGGGCACTCACAGCGAGAGCCAATCGCAAGCATCCGCCGTGTCCTTATTAATATTAATGACACGAAGCGACGTGACCGGAGATTCTTCACTGCGCATGCCCTGCCCCAAGCGACTGCTGCTTCCAACAACAAGCGGTAGTAAGCAATATGGCCGACCTAGGGAAGAAATACTGCGTGAACTGCCTGGCAGATGTTACGAATTTGCGGATTCGCTGTGCCGAATGCCAAGATATTGAACTTTGTCCGGAGTGCTTCTCCGCGGGTGCCGAAATCGGCAACCACAGACGATGGCATGGCTATCAGCAAGTTGACGGCGGGCGCTTCTCGCTCTGGGGTCCCGAGGCAGAGGGAGGATGGACTAGCAGGGAAGAGCAGTCGCTGCTCGATGCCATCGAGCAATATGGATTTGGTAACTGGGTACGATTCTCAAATGAGTCTATATCGATGCGGCTTTAATACAATTATGTTGCATTGCCACATGTGCACATCAACACAAAATGGTCATGTTTAGTCAGCAACAAATTATGCATTGCTGACTTAAGTAACTTAGAGAAAATAGTTTGTTAACAATCAAGCAGATCCCCTAGGTGTGTGGTGCATATTGCATTTAAGGATTATTTAACCCAAAAATGAATCTCAGTTTTGGTCATTCATTACAGCTGGGTGGACATAAATTACATTTATAAATAATAAATAAATAAATAGACAAACAAACAAATTAACTAATTCATTAATTAAAAAAAATAACTTTAATTTCTCCGATGTTTTGGTGATGTTTTCAGGAAATAAATTTACCTGCACAGAGCAGGCAACCTTCCTTTTCAGCCTAAGTGGCTTCTCACTGCGCTTCTTCAGCTTGTCTTTAAATGTCTGGTTCTCTGTTTTGAGTTGCTCAAAGTCCATCAGCAGCAAGCCATCAGCAAGCTCACGTTTAGATTTAAGTTCTGTCTCAAGCTGACATATTTTGTTCTTGAACTTGATATTGTTGAGACACAGATGCCAGCTTGTCTTCCTGCTTCAGTTCGTTTTCTGCTTCAGTTCGTTTTCCTCCCTTTCTGTTATCATATGTTGCCCAAACTCGGTTTCAGCAATCTGTGCTTCGCTTGTCTCAGCAATAGACACGTCTTCTACCAGCTGTGAACCCTGCTTGACCACATCATCCTCAACACCTTCTGAGATACTAGGAGGTTCAGTCATTTCAGTTTCTTCCTCCCCAACCCGGGCACTTGCTGCCTTGGTTAGATCCTCAGACAATTCAATGTTATTTTCTAAAACAAGACTTTCTTCATGTTTTAATTCTAATGACCCCTCTTCCATTTTATATAATTGAATTTACACAAGGTTCTTTAAAAAAAATTGTATTAACCTAATAATAATGACATGCAATTTCTCTAAAATAACCACCGTTTAGCTCATGAAACACGCTGGCCTAAACTATTTTGTGTCAGTACAGGGGTGCGTGCTTGTTGCCATGGGCACTCACAGCGAGAGCCAATCGCAAGCATCCGCTGTGTCCTTATTAATATTAATGAGACGCAGCGGCGTGACCGGAGATTCTTCACTGCGCATGCCCTGCCCCAAGCGACTGCTGCTTACAACAACAAGCGGTAGTAAGCAATATGGCCGACCTAGGGAAGAAATACTGCGTGAACTGCCTGGCAGATGTTACGAATTTGCGGATTCGCTGTGCCGAATGCCAAGATATTGAACTTTGTCCGGAGTGCTTCTCCGCGGGTGCCGAAATCGGCAACCACAGACGATGGCATGGCTATCAGCAAGTTGACGGCGGGCGCTTCTCGCTCTGGGGTCCCGAGGCAGAGGGAGGATGGACTAGCAGGGAAGAGCAGTCGCTGCTCGATGCCATCGAGCAATATGGATTTGGTAACTGGGTACGATTCTCAAATGAGTCTATATCGATGCGGCTTTAATACAATTATGTTGCATTGCCACATGTGCACATCAACACAAAATGGTCATGTTTAGTCAGCAACAAATTATGCATTGCTGACTTAAGTAACTTAGAGAAAATAGTTTGTTAACAATCAAGCAGATCCCCTAGGTGTGTGGTGCATATTGCATTTAAGGATTATCTAACCCAAAAATGAATCTCAGTTTTGGTCATTCATTACAGCTGCACATTATAGAGTTTCTATAGAGAGAACAAACTGTACTGTGCACTATTACTGAAAGCACTGCCTTTGTTATTCATTAATATTTGCATAGCTTATTTGCATTAATATAACGTATTAAGAAATAATATTAATGTTTGAGTTTGTAACTTTGATATTATTATGACCTGTATGTTAAAGGCTTCACCTAATTATGAAAATTCTGCCATCATTTACTCTCCCTCATGTTGTTCCAAACCCATAAGACTTTCGTTCATCTTCGAGGCACAAAATGAAGACATTTTTAATAAAAGCTGATGAGATTTCTGTCCCTCAATTGAAAGACCAAAACTTTGATGCTTCGAAATGTTCATAAAAACATTGTAAACATACTCCATATGAATCAAGCGGTTTAATCCATGTCTTCTCAAGAGACAGAGTTGCCATATTCATTTGTGTTTTCAAGATGAACAACATGGGTTTGCAACAACATTAGGGTGGGTAAATGACAGATATAAATTTCTGGATGAACTAACTCTGTATCTTTGTTTATTTCTGTGTGTTAGGAGGATATGGCAGCCCATGTGGGTGCATCACGCACCCCTCAGGAGGTCATGGACCATTATGTGAGCATGTATATCCATGGGAATCTGGGCAAAGCCTGCATCCCTGACAGCATCCCCAACCGCGTGACAGACCACACTTGTCCCAGCGGAGGTCCGCTGTCTCCTAGTTTGACTACCCCTTTGCCCCCATTAGACATATCTGTGGCGGAGCAGCAGCAGCTTGGATACATGCCGCTCCGTGATGACTACGAGATCGAATATGACCAAGAGGCTGAGAAACTCATCAGTGGCCTGTCTGTAAACTACGATGATGAAGAAATTGAGATTGAGATGAAACGAGCCCATGTGGACATGTATGTGCGGAAGCTGCGTGAGCGCCAGCGACGGAAAAACATCGCTCGTGATTATAATTTAGTGCCAGTCTTTCTGGGACGGGACAAAAAGGATAAAGAGCGAGAACGACCAGGTGGAATAGGCGGGGTTGGGGGCATAGGTGGAGCTGTAGGACTGGGAGGTGGTACCTCCGTTATTCCGACAGGGTCGCTGGGCTCCTCTGTAGCAGCAATGCCGAAACGCAAAATCACCAAGGAAGAGAAAGAGCAACGGACGAAACTACGGACACTCTGCCAGTTCATGCCACAACGAGAGTTTGAAGAATTCTTTGATAACATGCACAAAGAGCGCATGCTGCGGGTGAAAGTTCGGGAGCTTCAGCGTTATCGACGGAATGGCATCACGAGACTCGACGAGTCGGCCGAGTACGAGGCGGCACGCCACAAACGGGAAAAACGGAAAGAAAATAAAAGTATTGCTGGGTCAAAGAGAGGTAGCAGTGGTGGAGGAGGAGCGGCCGGGCTTGGAGGAGGAGTTGGAGCAGGAGGTGGGCTTGGCGGAGGTGGAGGAGTCAGTGCCATCAAAGAGGAGGGGAAGGACAGTGAGTTCTCAGCCATCGAGAACCTGTCTGGCTTTGAGCTGCTGTCCGATCGGGAGAAGGTACTGTGCAACTCTATGAACCTAAGTCCCACACGCTATCTGACTGTCAAGACTATCATCATCAAAGATCACTTACAGAAAAGGCAGGGCATTCCCTCGAAAAGCCGCCTACCCAGCTACCTGGACAAGGTGCTGAAAAAACGGATTCTGAACTTCCTGTCGGAGAGCGGCTGGATATCCCGAGAAGCCTCCTAACCACACTGTCCAAAGATTTGGCTGTAAAAATAATGACTGTAAATATATTTTTCTACTGTTTTATATTGCATCTCAGAAAAGCCTGTGAAAACAAAATGACTGTAGGCGCCACACTACTGGATGTGGGCCTTCAGTCAGTCTAACATGTCTGCTTTTGGTCTCAGATCTCCTCATAGGAACATAAACATGGTTATAGAAGGTACTTAATCAGTATCCATAGGGAACTTTCCAGTAAGTTGTTCTATGTAATACGTCAGAATATAACACAAAAACCCATTGCCCCACGTTAAAATGCCTCCATTTTGAATGTGGTTTTCAGTGGTGTTGAATGTTCCCTGCCAATAGAGTATGAACAGAATGTTTAATGTTGGACAAAGCAGATCTTTAAAATTGGTTCTGAGTTTCTTGTTCTGTAATAAGAAGGAAACTAGGTCAGGTTGCCAAAAGTCTAAAGTTCCTGTGTTCTAACCTGAATTTGCCTGTTTTAGTTGGATATATTCTGTTGTGTCAATTGTGGGAATGTTGAGTCACATGAAGCATGCGCCATACTATCTAAATGTCTGAAGTTCATGTTTGATTATTATTATTTTTTGGAGTTAACCTTTATGAGGTTATGTTACATTGAGCATGTTTCAGAGGCTCAAGTTAAATGGCACACACCCCGGCTATATAAAGTATTAGTTTGATGCTTACATCAAGCTGATCACCAATGGAGAATATTTACCACGATGCTCCTGTTTCAAGAGGGTATTATTCTTATTTGTTGGGTAATGTGAGGGATACAAGTCAATACAGCATCAACGGTTCTCATCTCAACAAGTTCACAGTTTATAAGCTGAGACTGAATGTTATAACTACATACTAGTTTTTTAAATTTCCAAATGCCTTGACAAAATCTTCATGCAATACCAAATCTTAGATTACAACTGTTACTGAAACATAGTTTTCCATTATTTTTAATGTTATTATTGACTGCTTGTGTCTACCCCAAAGCTGTAGAAAGCTAAGAAAAGCACTGTTCACAGAGGCCAATGCAAAGGTTTCAAATTTTTACAGTTTTGAAATGTTTAATATATTAACAGTCAAATAGAACTGATAGGCACAGTATAACTTTAAGACATTTTTTTTCTATGTATACAATATTGGAAATTACTGTGTTTGGGGTAAATCTGTTGTAAAGGACAAGGTGGTGGTCCTCATCTGCTTTTATACCGTCATTTTTGCCCCAGACATTGGTACATATAAAGTCCCATAAACAGTCATTCATAGTTGAATATGCTTATGCTGTGTGCCTTGAAGCATATTTGCCCTGGTTGATGCTTTTTATTCCTTTTGCTTGTAATTAATATTATATTTTAATATTAAATTGTACCACCTCAAAAATGTACAAAGATTAAGGTTTATATTAGGTTTTATTTAGGCTCGATTGTTTTTCTTCACATTTCTATGATAGATGTAACTACCCCACACAATAATATTTGACTAAAGCCATTAAAAGTAGATGGGCACAGTTGTACTTGGAGAGAAACTCATCCAAGACATATGTAGGATATTGGCTGTGTGACCGTTTGATAAATGATGGATGTAGGCATGAAGACACTGTGTTATATCTCATGAAACTAGGAATAAGGATATTATGAACCAAATGTGTAACTGCCTTTTTATTTCATTTGTATAAAGGTGCTTACATTTTCAGGAAGGGTTAGTCTTCAGGTTATGCTTTATGGTTGTAGGAAACAGGATCACTGGTTAAAGTACCCAAGCCATTATTCAAGACTAGTTTAGTCAACCAACATTTAATTGGTTTTGAGGAAAAATTGACCAGTTTATTTAAGGGTTAATATTTACACTTTAAAAATCATTCACTATGCTATTTTAGAGAATATAATTATTTTTGTAAAGTAAAAACTAATTTGAAAGAAAATGTGAGCAGAGATATGAGAATGAACATGACATCACAAAAAGACACTATTGCAAGTTCATTTTTATAATTTTTAAAGACAATGTGACATTTAAAAACGATAAGTTTTTTTTTTTTTGCTTAGTTGTCATGAATGTTCTCTGGTTAAAAAGTCCATTTTGGAAAGATATATGTGAAAATGTTGAGTATGTGGAAAGTATTTTATTGCATATGTCATGTTATTTCCTACTTTGTATTAAAGTGTTGAAATATAACCTTTTTGTCTGTTATTAAGCAAAGAAAATTTCACCAAAAATGACCAACAAAGGTGTAAAAATGACTACATTTTTAAAAGAGGTACATGCTTTATTTGACAGTTGTCTGCTTGTTCACATACTAGATGGAAAAGTTGAATCCAATACCCTTTTAAATTTGACGTTCACATTTTTCCATAAATTTGACGTTCATATTTTTCCATGAGCACGGCATAATTCTATTCATATTACAACCACAATTTCTAATGACTGATTTCTCAAGTGGCCTTAAACGGCCATCCTTTTCCCCAGATCTTCACAAAAACCCCATCAGTAGTTATTACAATCAGTGGACTGAAGTGTGATACTTCATCAGGTTTGCACACTATGAAACTAATGGTGAAAGTTAGCAAGCACAACTGCCAATAGGCAAATTATTGTAAAATTATACATTTTATTTTTGGATAAAATATTACTTTAAGTCCTGTAAAGAAGACTAATTATTCTCTCATACAAATGGAAAAATCTGCATAACACTGACAAAAAAAGTGGAATCTAACAACTGCTGTAATAGACATCACCAAACTGGTTAAGTTCTTCAGTAAAGTAATTAATGTAAGAGCAAATAAGTATAATAAGAAAAGATGTTCAACAAGGTAATATGCTGCAGTGTTTCTTTAAAAGCTTTCGATTATTCAAAAGCTTCCGTTTCTTTGGATCTCAGACGTCCCTGGAAAGGTGATGATCCTCCAGAGAATACTGATGCATCCAATCAAAGATTCTGTTAATCTTCTACCTCATACACACTCAACTCTTATATTATACCCAATAACTATTTTTTTACTGAATCATTATTAATCACAAAGATTAGTCTGGCATTGTCCCTCAGTTGTCAATATATTGGATTTCACCTCTCAGAGGCACATTTAACAAAAACAAAAAAACAGTGGAGCCTAAGACCAGCTAACTTACAGAAACCGATCAGTTGACCAGGCAATAACCCATCATAGTGTGTAAGACCAGTTAGGGGGCTTTGACTACACCCACCAGAGCTGGCCGTAGAGTACGACCGTGCAGCTTGTAGCCTACTTTAGTAACTACAGCTATGGTACCTGCCTCCTTGCCCTCCATAGGTGCATGAAAGACAGCCTCATGCTCATAAGGGTCAAACTTCTGACCATCAGGGTTAAGCTTAACAAGACCGTGTTTTTGGAAGACCTTTTGGATCCGCACCTCAGTCATTACAAGGCCGTCATAAAGATTTTTCAGGTGTGGATTTGCAGTAGATATTTCAGTTTTTGGTACGCTTTCTGTTGCCTTCTCCAAGATGTCAGCCACCTCCAAGAGATCTTTACAGAAGCCCTGGATTCCTGAGAAAAGAGATGGGAGTTAAAACATTTCACAAATTGACCAGATCCAGAAATGTCTGTTCATAAAAACTGCTTATAAAATAATTATAATAGCTTACCATAAAGCTTAGCATCATCAATCATCTTTTGACTCCTCTGCCTAAGGTTCTCAGTGTCTGCTAGCGCCCGCTTGTATTTATCCTTCAGCAAAAGACAATTAACAAAAAGATCAGACAATGAACTACAAACAGCATGCTGATTTTTCAAATCCAATTTCTTTTTAAACTGCTCCCCTCAACAAAGATAAAAGAAAAACACTTATTTGCAATGTTTTTTTCTTAAATACCTGCAATAATTTGTTTTAGTATTCTAGAAACTCAGCAGATTTATGTTGTATAGGAATATTACAAGGAATAATGACAATATGTTGGATTAACTGTAATGATTAATCTGAATGCTTCACATGTAAAGAAATGACTAGGCTGGTGTAGAGACTCAAAGTCACATCCTGAGTAAGTCTGGTACACTTTACAGCTGATTTACAGGCAAGGAAATCCTCTGAAGATCACTAATCTGACACATAACCCTGCTGACTGCACTTCTTAAAAAATAAAGCTATTTGTTTAAACAAATATGAATAAAAATGGATAAAAGTGTCCTCAGTGAACTTCAAGGGCAATTGAAGGTCAGGCTGTGCAGTGGAAATTACATGGTTATGAATAGCAAGAAAAACTTTTATTGTCAGTTTGTATGTAAATTTTAATCTAGAACTTCTATACAACAGATGCTAAGACTACGAATACAGCAATACCGTAACATCTTTCAGCTGTTCTTCCAGTTGTGTCTTTTCTTCTATGCAGGCTTTCTCAGCTGCACTGGGCTCTGGTTTCTGAGTCCCATTCTCTTCTTCGGTCCCAGGCCCTGAGCTTTTCTGTTGGGCGGCTGTGCAAAGGAGGCGTGGAGTCGCCCTGAGAGAAGTTAAAAGATGAGAATATTCACCAACAGATCCCTTGCGTTACAGGTTATATACATTGTGATTATGCAACCAATCTATGGTAAGAGATGTTGTGTTTGCTGCTGTCAAACAGGTTTAAAGGATGAATTCTCCCAAAAATAATTTTATATTTTTTCAAAAGCAGGTTTACATAATATTAGTAGAATATCATTCTTTACCATTATTACTGATCTCAATGGCACTTGCTCGGATGGCTAAAGACCCAACTGAAGTACACAGTCTGAATCTTTGCTCAATGCTCATCTATGGGCTTTTGTGTGTGTGTGTGTGTGTGTGTGTGTGTGTGTCTTTTATCCTTTTTGAAACTTGAAGTTGTGATGAAATGGAAGTAAACTATTCCTTCCGTACTGTGACGTACATCCAAATGTAACAGATGATTGAGTGTGGCAGGCACTCAAAAATGGAGAAGATCCAGTTATATTAAAAAATAAAAAATAAATAATAATAATAAATTAAACGAGTGATGAATCAAGATGAATCATTGACAAGATCTATGATATGCATTTAAAAAATAGTAACAGTAATATTATTAGTACATTTTCATTTCATGCTGACTTTAACAGACATTGTCATTATGAACAATCATTGTATGTAAAGACCAGTAAAAAAAAAAGTTCTAGTTAATTTAAAATATCTGCTTCTTTATGGGTAACAGTCAAACCTGAATGGGTGATGTAAGTTTTACTTTTGAGTATGTAAAGAATTTAACCTTAAACTGGTTAATTTTATTGTAGGATATATTTAAATAACATGGGATTCTAGATACCTATGACTGAAAATCATATTTCCCATGTTACAAAAACAGCATTCTTCCATCTTAGAAACATTGCCAAGTTACGAAACATGTTACCTGTTTCTGATGCAGAAAAGCTAGTTCATGCATTCATGACCTCTAGACTGGACTATTGTAATGCACTGCTAGGTGGTTGTCCTGCATCTTCAATAAAAAAGCTACAGGTGGTCCAAAATGCAGCGGCTAGAGAGTCCTTACCAGGTCAAGAAAATACGCCTCTGCTTCACTTACTTTTCTCAACATGGTGACAGGAGAGCTGTCAGTCAATATATAAGAAAACAAAGTAACTAGTGTTACTTATTTGAAAAATAAACTCAGATATTTTCTTGTAAATTAAAAAGTAATCCATACTTGATAAAAGTATGAAAGAACATACAGAACTACCACATTTTGCTATTTTGCACATTTAATTATTTTATAATTGCTGTTAATAGTGTTCATCGTCTTTTTTATTACGTCTTAAATTGATTTTTCCGTACATTTCTGCCATATGTACATTAATTGACAGTCACCACTGATAAGCTACCACTAAATATTGTAGAAACTTAATTTGCTGTAAAGTTGCTTTGCAATGATTTGTATCGTGAAAAGCGCTGTACAAATAAACTTGACTTGACTTGACATATCAAACTAGATCTGCAACTGGTTAAGAGATCGTCTACACCAGGGGTTCTCAAAGCTCTCCATGAAGTACCCCAGCACTGCACGTTTTGTATGTCTCCCTAAATCTGACACACCCACTTCAGGTCTTACAGTCTCCACTAATGAGCTGATGAGTTGAATCAGGTGTGATAGATGAGGGAGACATACAAAATGTGCAGGGCTGGGGGTACTCCAGGACAGGTTTGAGAACCACTGGTCTACACTAATCATGAAGTGAAACAGTGGCAGTACAACAAGTATACACTTCAGTAACTCTTAGTTTTAACACAAGCACGTGTTGGAAACAAGTCTTTCATTGCCATGCCAACTCGGGGAAACTATTTTCAAAGGCTTAAGGAGATTGAAACCAAAATCCTGAACTCAATGGAAAAACGTTCTGTATGTAATATGCAATTATATGGTAGCTGAAAGACAACAGAAATTTCACTGAGAAGCAACTGTAATCCCATGTAACTAATCTGCAAAGTATCTGACAGGACAAAAAGACAATGCTGTCTAAACACTGTCACGTGAAGGCATATAACACTGAGGGTCCTTCAGCATCAATCATTCATTAGTGAACAGCTCACGCAACAGAAGGATCATTCATTTTTGTCAAAGCAAAATATTTATCCAAGCATGGACATCAACTACACACAATAACAGTGCTACGAAAACCTACCTTACAAGTGAAGGGGACGCTATGACAGAAGAGCTCTGTCTGATCGCACGCACACACCAGGTCGCCATCTTCACTCAATGTCCACGCACGCTGAGTGACCTGCAGAGCGAGGCTGTCTCATTCGACCAATCGCAGCTCCTGTTCTTACACGCTTGCCTTTACACGACCAATCCTCGGTGTAGTCAAAACTGACGTAATCCTGTAGTTTGGTTGAGAGGAAGGTCGAAACATTCTGCACGTGATAAGGGACGGCGTGTAGCCGGCGACTGAAGGTTACACTTTTATTACTCAACGCCGAGCCTTTACATCACTCCAGGTCCATCGATTCAGAAAACACACACGAATAAATTTAAAACCTGCTGTCGAAATTGCATTCAATCAGTATTGGAAGACTCGTGTTTACACTGGATAATGTAAGCCTAAGGAAAATGTAGATGCAGACATGTAAACATTAACAGAAATTCTTGTACAGTGGTCAGACTTCATGACATGAGTGATTGAAATTTCTATGAATTAAAAAAAACAACTAATTTTATATTTACATCATGTATATGTTTAATTATCACAATTTGAATTTTACTGTTATCAGTCAATATTTCGAATTAAAGTAGGACATGTTTATGAATTTTCTTTCAGGTTTTAAAGCAGACGGCTGACATTGTTTACTCTTTAAATTTAGGCCAGTAATCCTCTGACTCTCAGTCAGCCTAATCTGTCTCTTGGACAATAAATCATCTGAGAGATTGAGGTAAGGAAATCCTAATTTGTGTCCTGATTTAGGCTTACAAACAGCTCCTGCTTGCATAAGGATTTTTTTCCACAAACATTTCAACCCAGAATGGTCTTCATTACGCCTCACGTTTGACCTGATGGCCCTTTCTAGGTCAAAATGTTGTCATTAAATAGGAATGGTAAGCACTGTACCAGTGTTTTATAATTTTTTTTCTATGTAGATGGATTTTAGCCACGTTCCTGCATGCTTTCTGGATATGCATATATTATTTTGAAATTCCTATTTGTAAGTATGTCAAAGTTTCAACTTTTTTGCTAGACTTTGGGTTGGTAGTTGGTAGACTTGTGTCTGCTGACTTGTATTCTTGTGTTTTGTGTTCTAGCACTCTTTCTGAATTTGAGGAAATAT
>NW_015624205.1:257692-275556 GCF_001515625.1 Sinocyclocheilus rhinocerous | reverse complement strand
ATTTTATATATATATATATATATATATATATATATATACACACACACACACACACACACAAACCTTGATATACAGTATATGTATAGAGAGTGAGAGAGAGGAGAGAGCAGCAGTTTCCCCTCTCTACTCAACAGTGAGCAATCCTGTGTTGCATAATTTTTTTGAAAGATTTTAATACTTTTATTTAGCAAGGATGCAATAAAATTACAATTTATAATGTTAGATTTCTATTTCAAATAAATACTGTTATTTTAATGTTTTTATTTATAAAAGAATTCTGAAAAAAGCTCAGTCCAGTTCTCATCCAATTCTGTCTCTTCAGTCAATTCAATAATATTGCTGAATATTAATGTCCCCAACTAAGCAAGCCAAAGCAAGCATATGCGGAAATTGTGGGGGGTCAGAAGCTACCCCGTCTGATATTAAAAACCACGCTGTGTATTGTAAATAATATAATGATATTTATAGTAGTAAAACAGTATAAACACACACACAAAAAAATGCGTTTTAAGTTTAGAAACATTTTGAGTCCCCCTCCCTTACCTCACACTGCTTTGTTCCAGTACCTGCTTTCCTCCTTTATCTCACACGAGTCCGGTGAGAGAGAACACAGTTCTTCAGCAGTTGTGGAGCTCCAGTAAGTCGGCTGTCAAGGCTATTTTATTCACTTTAAACATCGGATGAAGTGATTATTTTCTCTTTAATACAGATGATGCCGAGTCATGAATAAATTAGTAATTACAAAAAAATTATGATAGCCAATGTATTTTTCCATGAGTCCACTATGTTAGCGATTATAGTGTTACCTAGCTTGTTTGGTAGCTTGTTGGATACTAAGTCTCCCACAACTAACACGGCAATAAGCCTATGTGTGAACTGATATTAGGCTAATATTGTAGATTTATCATTGTGTTGGGTTTTGCTCAATATGATGTTAAGTGACAGATCAGTGCTGCTGCAGTTGAATATCTGGATATCAGGCTTGCTGCATTTGAATATCTAAGTAAGAGATGTCCTCTGTCCCAGATGAAACCTAAAATACTATGTGAAAGATGGGAGATAAAAAGTACAAAAAGTCCCCATATTAAGGCGATTTTGCCTTAATTAAGGCAAAACATCTTTGTGTCCCCTTCAAAAATTGCTCTTGAGAAATTGTATGTTTATTGTCCCCCCGAACTGTTAGATGAAATTTACACCCATGGTGGCAAGGAACCCAAACACCTCTGGCCAGACAAACCAACATGGTGTGATTTAGTTCCAGGCTGCATCACATGTCAGATTGTGGACTGGTGTCATTCAGAATATTCATCAAGTTTTTTTTCTGCTTGAAGATTGGGATAATAAATTCAACAAAGATTACAACAAGTATTAGAATGGTTTCTCTAAGATCATGTGACCTAATGCTGTTAAATCAACTGCAGGCTCAACACTCTTATGGAGTGCTGTTTGTTTGAGTGAGGATTTAAAAAAAGAAAATGTTGTTATCACTAGAATATTTGGACAGCCAAATCAGCTCACTAGAATGATGTAACCAGTGACTTGAAATACTTAGATGTACAGTACATCTAATTTCCTGCTTCATCTTCTGAATTATTGATTTGATTTTGATTTGAATTGAGTTGGCCTGTTTATATATAAGTGAATGATATAAATTTGCAAAATGTGTTAATGTTGTATGGTCTTCAGTTGGGGAGAAAGAATTAAAAGTTTGAGCACATGCAGATATCATAATATTTAAATGCATAGTTGTTAAAGGAATTATTGTCAATTCAGAAAACTAAATAACTTATTTAATCCCATTATTCTACTCCTTGGCTGCATGAAACAATAGCATGCCTTCTTTAAAAAAGTTATTGAACATATGTGTTTTATTTCTGGTCACAATTGTAACCGTTGGGAAACTACAAATTCAAAATTGTTTGATGGCAATTGTGGTGAAAAGAAAATGATAATCCAAGAATAAATGCTTATTTCCTTTGACTTGGCTTCTTTTAATGTAATAGTATTTATTTATATATTTATTTTATTTTTTAACATGCATTGCAAGCATGATTTATGCAACTATAATGGCAACCATAATAATGCGGAGGGCATTTAACTATTATCTGTAGTTGCTTTACATGCTTCCAGATATGGTCATGTTATTATTTACACTAGCCAAGAAAAATGTTCAAGACTGTATGTGCTTTCATATGTAGTTGACCCACAAAAAAATATTAAAGTTGAAAACTAGTCTATAAATTAAAAGTTTCATTTAATGTAACAGTACTTCCTACAGTACTTCCAGTAATCTAGTCTTCAATTAGTTACTTTTTTGCGTTATTAGACGTGTGTTAGTACAAACAGCTTTCTAAAATAATTACACGTACAAATCAAACACTTGACTAAGTTCGCCACTAGGTGGCAGGCGAATGCAGCAGTTCTTCTCCTCGGTCTCAGCCGTCTACTATACAGCACATGAGCACGCTCTGTTTGTAGCTCTGCTTCCCCACCCTCTTCCCCTCTCTCTCTCCCTTTCTCTCCCTCCCTCTCTCTTACATTAGAGCTTCCCATCTTTCGCTTGCATCGCACTCGCTTTGACAGTGTTAAATGAAGGCGCTCATCATGGCAGTTTTGGCGCACCTGTACCCAGCAGTGTTTTTCGCTTGCGCGTGGATGTCACTGTTCGGACCGATTTCATGTCACACCGGCGTTATAAACCAGAGAAACGTACGGGACCGAGAGCTTGACAGCCGCGGTGGGCATGTCATTGGTAGAGATGAAACGCTTATCTCAGCGCACAGCCGCGGAGATTACAGCGGGGACCCGGGCGGACCAGCCATGGGATTTCCCCGGGTCCGGAGGGCATCGACTCCGGAGAAAGTGTCTCTACTCAGCAGCTCTTTCGTCCTTAAAGGGGATGCCACCCACAACCAGGCAATGGTCCACTGGACGGGTGAAAATAGCAGCGTGAGTACCCCCCCCTGTTTATCCTGTCAAGTCATATCATGAGGTGCGTAGATTCGCTGAGAATTCATTTCGGGTTGAGAAACAGGTAATGAAGCGTCATGTGCTGATAGGTGGGTGTTTGGACAGCAGGTAGATGCATAACGACCAGCTTTCATCGTCACACAGAACACATCTGCTGTGTATCGAGAGGTTTAGGTTCAGTGTTTACCAAACCATCCTGCATGTAAAGTGAGCCAGAATGACATTTGATGCCGAAACGCACTTATTATACCTAGTGCACTATGCACCTGCACGCGCCTAGCAAACAGAAGTTCACTGTCTGCAAGTCCTTGTTAGTATACAGCTGGGTCAAGCACAATTTAAAGTTTGACTGTGTTTACCTGGGCTTGCTGAATCATATAAGCGATACAATGAAAACCTATCAAACGAACGAGCGCGAGCAGCGCGTATGCGCTCTGAACAAACGCGCGTTTGTCTGTGTGATGGTAGTTTGGCGAATTGTATCTGGAGGAGACATCTCTCATTTTCAAAGCTGCCAAAACAACTCATGAGCTGTTTACACAAGATGCAAGCGCCTTGAATAAAACCTGCTTTTTAATATCTGTTGAAGTATGATGTGCTTTCAGGTCACGCTTCTGTGCTCGGCTTCATTTGCCTTATACTAATGGCAAAAGTTTTAGGAATGAGAAAAATGATTGCTCAGATCTTTCATAATTTGTTTAGTTTAAGTAGCAACTTTGTCTCAGATGTTTTTCCTAAAATTGTTGACATACAGTAAGAGTTTAAAAAACGTGTATGGCATCAATTTGATGAAGTTTTTGAGAATTGTAATCTGACTTGTAATTGCAGACTTTCAAAGCTCTGTGCACACTTTAAGACATTGGTGAATGTCTTTTGAAACTCTAGAAGAGTTAGGCCTATATGTGTTTTTTTTTCAGAAGACAAATGTGAGAAGCACCAGTCATAAGTGAAATTCTTAATTTAATCTCATTGATCTGCAGGAGATGCAAATTAAAATAAATATTACAGAGATATAATTTGTGATTATTTTCTTTGCTTTGGGAATCTCATGTTATAACTATAATTAATAATAATAATTTGTATCTGAAAGTTTTACAACACTATTGAAACCACATGCACTGTGCTTTCCCAAAAGATCTAGAAAAATGCAAACAAAAAAGTCATTTTTAGAGGCATGGAATTGGCATGCATTATCTGCATTTGATCATGTTTGTGTGTATTGGAGATGTACGTCTGTGTGGACTGTGGTCTTGTTGCTTCTTTTAATTAATTAAGGTCCTTAAGCAGTAGCTGTGTGAATTATGCAGGTCCTGGCTGCTATGTCATATGTTCTGCAGTGAGGAGAGCTGTAACCTCAACTGAGCCGAACAATCAACCTGGGTTATTATTGTTAACTGAATCTAAAACCATATACAAATATCATTAAAGGCACAATATGTAATTTTTGCCGCTTGAGGGCGCGTATTCAAAATAAACAAAGAGACAAAGGCGTAGTTTGATGACGCCGTGACTGAGTGTGGAATCATGGGAGTTGTCGTCTTCATCCTCACAGCCGATGCAATCTGACGGGACTCGGGCAGAAATCATGTTCATGGATGAGCTAATGATTTATTAACGTAGTAGAATGAAGCAGGGTGAGGCTGAAAACCGTCGAAGCGAAACGAGCCGCTGAACGAGCGTGACACACGGCTCGAAAGCAGCGGAGCTTTTATTATGCCACAGTCGACCGCTTCTGCTCCTTCCGGTCGTGCGTATGTGGGGTAAAGCAGTGCTGTTTTATCATACTAGATACATTGGAAAGTTCTGTAATAATGCTACTCTGTGCGGTCGTCACCGGTCTAGGGTTATGACGTCATTAGCAAGCGACACAATGACACGCTCCGTGTCACTAGTTAAAATTGCATATTTCTCTGGATTTAAACATTCTTCGAAACATTTGGGATAATGTAAGTACACAAGTCAGCAAAATATATAACACTGTTCTAGTGGTTTTTGGATATTTTGATAAAAAATCTCACATATTGTGCCTTTAAGTGAAATAAAATATATTTAAAAAAATCTTAAACTGAAAGTTAATAAAAACTATATAGACATTAAAAAAAGTTTTTTTTTGTGTTACTGTTTAACACTGTAAAGCTGCTTTGACACAACCAGTATTGTATAAAGCGCTATACAAATAAAGGTGACTTGACATGAAAACAGAAAATGAAAAAATAAAGTCAAAAATATTAACAAAAACTGTAATGGCATATCAATTATACTAAAATAACACTGCAACCGACAGACACACGGAATAGATGCACAGAGATCAACAAGCATTGTAATACAGCTGCATATATGGTCATTTGCCAGCTTTGCTGAGAGGCTGCATTAGGATTTTAACAGAAGCACAGCCATTCTTGAAGATTTCTGCCTATTTCATGTCCACTCCAGATTTCCATTCACAACAGAGTTACTTTGGCATTTAGGGATTGTTCAGTATAGATTGATCACAGTGCCATGTGGGAAAGATGACACCAGAAGGAACTGGCGACATGTTACAAGCAGTCTGTATTGTGGGAGTGTAGTAATGTGAGACTGTTTATGGGAACTCTTCTTGAAATTGACTTCAACCTGTGACATAACTGCTGAAGTCGGATGTTTTTCCATAAATTCGCCTACATGAAAATATTATTAAGCCAGTCCAGCACAGACGTGTGTACAGTTTTAAATTATTTATCTGCTGTTGAAATAGGAGCATGCAGAATCCATGTTCGATATCAGTTTAATTAAATGAGCAAATAAGAGGAAGAAACATATCAACATATCACGATGCTTCAAGAAATTGCTGTATGTATAAACAGAGGTTTATTGTTAATGGGCATTCTACATGTCTTTCATTATAGCCCAACCTTTGGAGAGAGGCAAATATCTCCTGTGCTTTAAGTGATGTGTAGAATAGACTCAAAACAAAGGAAAAACAATCCATCATTTTTCCAGTACCTACAGTAGGCTCCAGTCCTGGAGAACGACACTAGACTCTTGACGTAATTCCAGCATGGGAGCCTTTCAGTGTGCTGAACGGGTGCTCTTTGTGTTTTCCGTTTTTTTTCTGCCTCACTTTCTCTGGGGAGTGTGACCATCTTGATTCATTTATTTTGCCCTCCTGCACTTCTGATGACAAATCTTTTTTCTGTAAATATGAGTAGATGTAGTCATCTATCTGGTGTTTAGCAGCAGTCTCTGCTGTTGTTTGTGTTTGCAGCGTTGTCAGGAACCATCCATCTGTTTGCCTGCTGATAGCTGTGTTTAGTTAAGACAGAGAGAGAGAGAGGAGGGGAAAATGACACCGAAAACTAAGATACTGCATTTGAGAAAGTCAGAGATAGATAGATAGACAGACTGTATTGATTCCCAAAAGGATATTCAGAATAGAGATAGAAAAGGAGTCCAAGGGAGCAATGGTAGAAAGATTGCTGACAGTTTCATTTAGCTCACAGTGCGTGCATGTTGTTCTCTTGCCTTCATGCTATTAGCAAATCTGATAAAACGAAAGACACATGGCTCATTGACATTTCCAAGGCAGTCCAGAGACGCCACCACCATGTGCGCTTCTCTCCTGAGTCATCAATTTCTTGTTTTCCAAAGCCTGTAAGTTTTCCAATTTTAAAGTTTTAGGGGGGATCATATAATAAATTAGAGATTATATATAATCTACTTATTATATGTGACCCTGGAGCACAAAACCAGTCTTAAGTTGCTGGTGTATATTTGTAGCAATAGCCAAAAAACATTGTATGGGTCAAAATTATTGATTTTTCTTTTATGCCAAAAATCTTTTGGATATGAAGTAAAGATCATGTTCCATGAAGATATTTTGTAAATTTCCTACCATAAATATATCAAAACTTAATTTTTGATTAGTAATATGCATTGCTAAGAACTTCATTTGGACAACTTTAAAGGTGATTTTCTCAATATTGTGATTTTTTTGCACCCTCAGATTCCACATTTTCAAATAGTTGTATCTCGGTCAAATATTGTCCAATCCTAACAAACCACACATCAATGCAAAGCTTATGCTTTGTATTATTCCAATACATAGCTTTCAGATGATGTATAAATCTCAATTTTGAAAAAATTGTACCCTTATGACTGGTTTTATGGTCCAGGGTCACATATAGAGATGAGCTCTTATACATCAGATCACGTGGAAATTTGGCTCTCTAAAATGTATCAAATACTTTTTATAAATATAAGTGTTATGATGTGGTACTGTTCATGATTTTTGCATTGTGGAAACTAAATGGCCATATGTTTTGCACAGTAGATTATCTACACATGCAGAAACAAACAAACACCATTCCTTTTTCAGTTCACCAAAATATGTGTCCAAGCGTAGAAGATGGATGAGTCGTTTAAGGTAGTCCCTGCAGGTGGCAAATGGTTAATAAAAATATGTCTCGCTTTGCATGTAAATTGGGAAAAAAAATATAAAAACAAGTTGCTATTAAGATACATAGCA
This sequence comes from Sinocyclocheilus rhinocerous, assembly GCF_001515625.1. Taxonomy (NCBI): domain Eukaryota; kingdom Metazoa; phylum Chordata; class Actinopteri; order Cypriniformes; family Cyprinidae; genus Sinocyclocheilus; species Sinocyclocheilus rhinocerous. The sequence goes on along the minus strand of NW_015624205.1, from coordinate 268,082 downwards.
TGTCTGCAGTATTTCACTGTCTTTGGCACGTCCTCCTGAAGGCTTACTTCATGAAATAGGCATTCATTCATGGTTCATAAACTTAACAGACAGTTAATTTGGCCCTTTCTATTGCATGGGCAAAATTGTTAGCACATGTCTTGTCTGTCTGAATCAATATTCCCTAGTTGTTTCTGAATCAGTTGTTTCTGAGTCAGATTTGGCATGCAAACATATGGCAGAGTGGACAAAAGTGTTTTCCATTAACATTTTTTTTTTTTTTTCCAAATCCAGTTTTCCAGTTCCAATCATCTTTCAAATATCAGTACTAATTACTGGTATGCCATTGGTGGTTTTGCTCTTTTCAGCACTGAGACTTTAGTTTCTCTACTTCTATTGGCCCAACTTATTAGAGGCTTACTTGTGGTCCTTTTCCCTTCCACTCCCAATGAGGATTTCTTCCTTTGTTTCCTGAGAGACCTCATAAGAATCTGGAGGGACAGCTCAGGCGGAGAGTTCATGTGCAGCATGCAGAATGTGTTTTATGCATTCACTGTAAAAAAAAATTCCGTACAATTTACGGTAAAAAACCGGCAGCTGTGGTTGGCGGAATTTTACCGTAAAAAATACGGTAGCAACGTTTTAGGTTTTTACGGTTTAACTTAAATTTACAGTTAAATACCGTAATTTCATTAACTGATATAATGTTAATATACCAACCTATTGAAGTACTGAAATCTGTTTTGTACCTTTGTAATACACTGATAACCACCAAATGCAGGTGGTGAAAGTCACATGATGGACCAAAGCCTATCACAAGCAGCTTTTAAATAATAACATGTATAGAAGGTGCACAGTGTCATTCACACAAACACTAAACACCATCATGGTAACACACGTGAAACTGAAATAATGCAATAAACATTTATTTAACAACATTAGGTGTAACACACAACCCTAATATACAAAACTGATAAGAAAAAAACTAAGAAACATAGTTATTTCAACAAAAGAACATCAAATTTGAAATGTAACGCAGGGGATTCTGGGAATGTCAATTTACGGTTATTCCCTGTAAATTATACGGTCTTTTTCACTTCCAAAAACGGTATACTACCGTAAAATTAATGTCCAATATATGTAATGTCCAATACAGTTTTTCACCGTATATAGTAGGGGAATTTACCGTTAACCATTTAACAGGTTTTTACTGTAGCATTTTTACAGTCTTTTACCGTTAAATTCACGGCCATTTTTTACAGTGTTGGCCTTAGACCTACATATGTCATATTGCTCCTCCAGTAGTGTTTTTGAAGGACTAGTTACCCATAATTAAAAATGTTGACATAATTTACCAAATGTTGAATTATTTTCATTCTTCCACGAAAAAACAAAATTAGACAGGCGCTATATCTGAGCCATAGAGCAAAAGTAGTTTGTGATTTATGCTGGAAGGAGGATTGGACTGATACTCTGAAGCTCTGGCACTTGAATGTTTATGCATAAGGTAACAAATAAACAGCCTAAGATGATGATTATTAGGGCATTATGTAATTCTGGGCTCTCAGATTGACATCCGTGGTTGAAACTTAAAATTGAGTTATTTGTGGAGAAATGTGATGAATCTGATGTTCTGATCTGTGCGTCATGAGTAAGTGTAATTCAGAAATAAAGGCAATACATTTTCATTTTGAAATTGATGTATTTATACACCCCTATAACATTTGCTTTGCTTTATACAGATTTGAATTATTTACACTATCATCTACGGTTGTAATAAAAGCAGACATAATCCATGTTCAATATTAGTTTAATTGATTGAGCAAATAAGAGGATCTCAACATGATATCAACATGAGATTTCTGTGTGTGTAGACAGAGGTTCTAATTGTGTTTTGGTATAGTTCAATTTTAGTTTGAGAAAACAAATTCATAAATGTTGAGAGGGTAACTTTTTGCGTGATTCAAGTGGTTGTCTGTGAGCACCATATCAGAGCAGATCTTTCCAGCTGACATTTGTGAGCTCAAGTATTGTATTTTGGCTTAGAAACATGACACATGTGGAATGTACAACAGGTGCTTTTGTACTCACAAATGGGCTTCAGCAGACAATAAGTGGAGCCACAGAATAATCAAGGCAATGAATTTTCTTTCTGAAATTGATGCATTTATACACTCCTAAACATGAGCTTTGCTTTTACATTTCACCTCACAATTCTGAACTGTGCTGAATATCAAACTACAAAAATATGCAGTGGCATATTTTTCATAGTAATAGCTTATTTTCTTTTTTCAAATGTAACTATACAACCTCCAATCTTCAAAATATCCCATAAAGCACCATAAAGATATCATAAAAGTAGTCCATTTGATGTATGCACTTTAGGCTGAGCCCAAGTCTGAAGCTATACGATAACTTTGTGTGTGGAACAGACTGAAATTTAAGCCATTATTTACTGACAATCTTCACTAGACGGGGACCTCTCAAATCCTCCTTGTATGGAAAGCAGCTCAGACATTCTGCCAGTGATCTCTTTTCATATTTCACAAAAGAAAGAAAACAACATTGGGAAAATGATGACAAAGCTTGAATTTTTGGGAGAACTATTCCTTTAATAAACCACTCAACTATGGACTCATTAAACCTACAGCTGTGAATTTGTTGATGTCAGATGTGTTCATCAGTCTAGATCTATATCACTATTGGCTTTGACTGAGAATTCCTCCTGTTTCTGCCAGGTCATACTAGCCTGAGGGAATTCATGTCCGTAGATTAATTTCGTCATTACACTGCACAGTGTATGAGACCACAGAAGAATGTAGAGAGAAAATAGTACGGTGGGTGAGAACTAAATTAGCTTTGAACACAGAAGTGTTGATAAGCTTGTTGTGAGACAGTCGTATTTTGTGTTCAATACCTTCCTCAGAGCCATGAAACTACAGATGATTAACCTGATCTATCAAAATACAAATTCACAAGACCACCAGCCTTTTGTTTTCAGCAGTCACACAAAATTGAAAAATAGCAGAACAAATGCCTGTTGTTTTGAAGTGACTACAGCGGGTAGCTGTTTGTGACAGGAAAAGCTTACAGATACTATACATTCAAAGAACTAGAGAGAACTGTTAGACTGATTGGGCTTGATGGCAACATTGTTCCTGAAATGAAGCATGGTGTCTAAAACAAGGAACAGTTCACATTAGTTGGTTTGTTGGCTATAGTTGTTAAAAAGTTTCCTAATCAGTTTGTGCCACTTCATGCAGTGACTCATGTTGATTGCATGCATACACTGTAAAAAAAAAAAAAAAGTTATAAATTAAACTATGATTACTGTCATAAAGAAAGACTATTGGATTTCATGTTTAAATGAAATTTGTTACTTGTTGTTTCTTTGTAATATTTGTAAAATTTACTAGCAATTTCAGAGTGAAAATAGTTTCAAAGTAAATCCTACAGCTGTTTTTTCCAGTGTAGTGTAGGTTCGCATTAACATCCTTTTTGCTTAAGGTTGGACATACAGTTAAGTGGGATTACAGTGTGTAGAAAGGGAAGAAAAACAGAATTTAAGAAAGCTAGAGAGTTATAAAGACCGCTTTGGAGAATGAAACTTCTAGTATTCTGTAAAATATTAATTCAGTGGTGCTGAACAAGTTATATTAGAGAAACAAATACACTTCCAGTAAACAGAAAAGTTTAAGAGCCAAGGACATTTTTGTCCTTTCTTTGTCAGCTGCGGTGGCACTCATTCATTCTTTCAGTTTTTCTTTCCATGGACAGTTTGTGCACTAATAGATCTGTGAGAATTCAAAAGTTGTGTGTTACTTTACTCAGAAAGCATGTTGATAGAGCGTAAGTCAAGCTGACATCACAGCATTGTTCTAATAGCACAGCTTTATCTGTAGGCTGCAGTGAACTACTGGTAATAAGACATCTTTATTGCTTTAGTCTCTTAAACCCTAAATGGACCATGTAGGGAAACTTGCAGTGAGAATGAAATAATTGGTATGATGCTACTGAAGCATGTTTTCAATGTTAGAGTGGATCTATTTCATGATGAATCCTGTATACATTCTCTCTTCTCTTTCTGTTTCTCGCTCTCTTAATCAGCGTGACTGTGCGTTAATGAAGTCTGTACGTCTGTGCCTAATGACTCTCTGTCCTCTTCTCTCTAACCTTCAGCTCAAACACACACAATATAAAGGATGATGTCTTTCATATGTAATTTTCAGCAGGACTGACAAGTACCATGATGAAGGCTCTATGAGCTCTATCAATTTTAATTACAGAGGCACTCAGATAGTTATTGGGATCGTTCAGGTCAGCCAGGATGGCAATAAAAATTCACCCATGGGATGTCAGTCACTGTATATACCTCATACGTTTTAATCTTGGTCATTTTAAATTGTAATATAAATTTAATATAGACTGCATGCTTGATTTATTGCCTACTGTCTGGATTTGAAATGGGAGTATTGTAAAGAGTTATGCATAAATGCCAAATTAACCCTAAACGACACCAAAACACAATCTTTGCAGCCTCTTTTCCATTCTGATGTTCTCTTAACCTCATGTCCAGGTTTCATCTGGAATATTCTAGCTGTTATATAATAACTGGAGGAAAAATTTTCTTTCACTTTCTTCTGGGAGCAAAGACTGTCATGATTGAGGCATCTGGTCATTTGACATTGAACCTCATTTTTCATACACTTTCTTACTGAAAATAGTACGCTGTAAAAAAAGAAATCTGTAAAAAAAAAAAAAACAAGGATAATATCCTCAGAAAATTACCTGTACCTTTTCTGCTAAGTTTGCAGACATTTGCTTCAACTCTAAAACACAATACAATTCAATACGTTATTCAACAAACAGGTAAAACATCTGTGAAAAATTAGATAATTCCTTCATATTAGCACGATAAACTGGGCCAAATTTTTAAGAAATTTTCCTAGAGTTTAGATGCTCAGTAGTCTACTTTTCAATTATTGAGCTTGCGATTAATTGTTCAAGGGTGAAATATTGTTCTTTCAGTCGTCTTCGTTTAAAAATTTGAATGCCCTAACACTGGCTACATGGGATCAGAGACATTATATCTGCACACTAACATACAGTCTCAAACCCAGCAAGGCTATAGGATGAGTGTTGATCTTTAGGAAATAACAATACACTGCCATTGTGAAGCAGACAAAGACTGCTGAACTCCCATGATGCACACTCTGCGTTTATCTGCCCTCTTTTGAAGGACAAACAGTATCTCTGTGCTAGGCTGTATTTATGATTTGATGAGTATAGAGGTCTATACAATTAGCATAAGCTAAATGGAATCATTTAGTTGTTATTTCTGCCTATGGGGCACAGTTACATAATTAGAGCTATAATCATAAGCATCATTATGTCTGTTATCATCTCACTGGTATAACTTGAGCTTCTTTGAGCTAAACTTGAGAAACATTTAGCTCAAAAATATCTAGATGATACTAAAATGTAACTGTACAGTTATATTATTTATAATAAAAATATAAAGGATTCTTACAAATGTTTACATTGCTAAAGCTGTGCATATGTAAATACTTCTATTTCTATATGCTATTAATTGTAAGTTTCATCATATTTCCAAATGTACAAATAACTACGAATACTAATAAGTAGAACAAAACTAAATATCTTTCAAAGATCTGTTGCCACTAACATGGCAAATCTGGGGAAATCCAAAGGATAGTTTTTCCTCACTGTATCAGCCTGTGTCTTTTGTAATCTTAACCTTGTTTTCAGGAGGTCCGGTGAACCCTTACTGCCGTAAAATTGTGTAGAAGTCATCCAATCAGATTAGAGCTTGCCAGATCGAGAAAATGCCTGCCAGTTTTGTGTGCAATATCAGACGGTTGGTCATGAACGAACTGTGGGCGGTCTGTGGGTGTGCCGTCTGAAGCTGAGAAGAGTACTACAGTAACATTTGGATAGTTCTGAACAGCATTGACTAACATGCAGATAGTTTGTTTTTCTGGCATAAGAATGAAGAAGATAATTATCATTCTGTAAGCATATTGTCAAACAGTGTACTTTATTCCTCTCTGGTGTGTGTTTATATGAGAGACACTATTGTGGTGTGAATATAGTGATGTGTGTGGGTGTGTTGTCCATAGCGACAGATCACATATGACTGCAGACTTACAGACTTGAATGTTTTTTTTCAACAGTAAGAAGCAGCTCTGTTATTAGTTTCTATGACCGGATGCTAATGTAAAGAAAAAGTAGATTTTCTATAATGAATCTTTTAGTTCTTTCCACCTCACTAAAATCTATTGTCCAATGTTATATCCTTAAGCACATTTTTATTTAAGATCTAATCTATTGTATTTTGCACACTCAAGTGGGGTTTTGTATTATAGGCGAGAAAAAAATTGACTTTGCCTATGAATAAGTGATTGACTTTGATATGCTTAAGTATCCGGTTGTTCATCATACTGAGAGTGTTACACACAGAGCAGGATAGTGGCAAAAATACCCATGACCAGCTGCTTGCACAGAGAGGTGAAGACCCTGGAATACACACACTCACACACACCGCTGTGCCGTATACCATTATGCACCATAATATCACAATATCACAAGTCTTAGTGTTGCCTATTGAATTGTGCTGTTATATGTGTGTCTTTACGCATTTAGCTGTTATCATTATATGTTGTGAAATGCTAAATATAATCACCCACAGATCTGACTGTTTTGTGTGTATGTGAGAATCTGATGGACTGTATGAGTCACACTCTCTGTCTGCCTGTGACGTGAATCCCATAGTCCTGCCCCCTCAAAGCCACCAAACGCAGCTTATATATCGGGTTTAGGGTGATAAATAAGTATAAGGTTATTGCACATACTGTACTTTAATTGCACAATGGGAGAACATTAACTGTTCATGAGGTAGATTGCCTGGGGAAAGAAACTGTTCTTGTGCCTGGCTGTCCTGGTATCGGTGCTCTGTAACGCCGACCAGATGGCAAAAGTTCAAAAAGGAGATGGTTTGGATGTGATGGATCCAGAGTGGATCCACTCTGGAGACACATATGTGTCTCCATATATGTGTCTGCTATTTTTATCTGCTCTCTATGGAAGCTTATTTCTGCCACAGGATAAAAAATAAAAAAGGTAATTGGAATTTTTCATCTCACAATTCTGACTTTTTTTCTCATAATTCTGAGATTTTATTTCACAGTTTGGACTTTTTGTGAGACATAAATACAGAATTGCAAAACTCCCAATTCTGAGAAATAAATGTCAGAGTTGAGATGTGAACTCGGAATTGTGAGAAAGAAAGTCAGAATTCTAAGATTGCAAGATATAAACTCAGAATTGTAAGATTGCAAGATATAAACTCAGAATTGTAAGATAAAAAGTCTCAATTACCTTTTTTTATCTTTTTTTTCTGTGGCAAAAACAGGCTACCATAGTCCTCAATGCATGTCTGTTATCTGTTATTTTTTGTGAGTGCTCATAATTACACACTTTTTACATATTTTATTGATCATAACAATATCATTTATCATTTTATCATTATATATATATATAGAGCGAGAGAGAGAGTACTTGGGAACTGCTCTTTCTCTGTTTTACTTTGTCGGTCTCTGCTTCTCTTGGTTTGAATTCAGTGCTTGCTTCCTCTGGATTTGCAAAACTCAGCTCAGATTGAGAATGACTGAAGAGGGAGGCTTTTGGGTTTGGTTGTATAATCTCTTGTCTTGATCAGTTGTTGGGTTGTGGTAAAGTTGTGATCTGCTTGTCACAGATCCACTGCCTCTATCTTCTCTCTACAGCAGACCCATTTATATATAGCTACAACACACAGAGCTGACAGGGAATATGACATGGGTTATTCAATCAACGGAAAAGGAGGACAAGATTCTCTCTCTCTGATTTTGTCTCCCTTGAGGGGGTTTCCCTGTTCCAGCGTTACTTAGTGAGCATTTTGAGATCTGTCTTTTCTGCTTGGGTTAAATTGGTCAAATCAAAATATGTGGGGCGGAGCTATCAAAATAGGGGCAAGACCCTTTTGGGGTAGGGCCGTGTTTGTTTTGGTGATTTCAAATATCAACATTGGCTACCAGAAATCACTTACTCTGCCTTTAAATAAGGTATGTGCAAAAGTATGTATTTTAAAAATCGTTTAGTCGATGGGTTGTCTGAACAACTAATCGACTACTCTATCTTAAGGAATCCTTGTATAATTAGGTTGTTTTCGAACAGATCCGAATTCTTAGGGGGAGCTTTATGGAAGGCACGTTCTTGCATTCAAAAACAGCTAGACAGACTGCAACGGAATGGAATAAAATTGGGATAATGAATGGAATAGGAATGGAATCATTTTGGTACTTTGAAACAGCATCTCTGATGGCACAAGATGCTCAAAAATATTGTAAATTGGGACACTGTTTCCACAGACATCTATCTGTTTTTATGAAATATAAAGATGCCGATTTTCTGAGAAAGTTTTAAAATGTCTAAAAGCTAAAATTAAAGCTCTACCACTAAAAATACAGAATATAAGAATAAAATATATATTTTCGTTTAAAACCTATTTAAAATAATATTTAAAGTAAGCATAGTTATGATCATGCATGCATATGGCTGTAGTGGTGATGCTTTAGCGATTAAGGATCAATTTTAGACTCTTAGAAGATGCTTGAAGTTTTCTGAGAAGGTTTTAAACCAAAAGAGATATTTTTGAAGTATTTTGAAGTCATGCATAATTTGCATATTTTTGTCATCAAATTCATGAATCATAGCCTCTTCAAAGCCACAGTTCTCCAAAGCTACTGTTGTTAACTTCACTTTTAATGAAGTGTGTGCTAAACTTCATCCTTGTGCCTTGAACTTGCTGTAAAAGCAGTCACACACATTGGTCTTGCCCTCCAAATACAGCAACATCAATTTGTGAATGTTTAAAAAAATAACAAAATAAAGAAAAAATTCTCAAATACAAGGATTGTGTAAACAAAACATTTTGAGTTATTACATTGGAGCTTAGGGACTGATCTTTATGATTTGTGTGAGTTTAGAACTGCCAGGGCTGGTTATCTGGTTATCTTAGTTTGGTGTCATTTCTTGCATGTTTTTCCTCTCATATTTTAGAGATTAGCCTTCTTTGATACTTCAGACAGTGAAATGTAGCTCAGCATGTTTCTGAGCCATTGACAGCAGAACCAGTTTTACCTGGGAAAGAGAGATGCACAAAGAGCTGTGCTTGTCTGATGCAGCAGAATGACCTGGGAGAGGGTTATTGTGCAGCCCACAGCAGGACCTCTGTAATGTTATATTTATGTTCAGACTACAGTGATGGAGATATGTGACTGTGCACTAAACTGATGACTTGTTTGAAAGAGACAGAAAGGAAAAACCTGCTCACTCAAACTTGTATACTGGGATGATCATGTCATATCTAATAAATGATGACTATCAGTGGAATCAATAGAAATCATAAAAACAATTTTTAACTAAAGACATGACTGATAATGTCTGATAAAATCTTACTACATTAAGGGTTTTGCTGCATGAATCCACCTGAACAGAACGTGCTTACAATTTTTATTATTGGTTTGTTTCATGTTTTCATATTGTTTTGTTTTATATATATATAACTTAATCATAACCTTTACTTAATGTAACAAAGCAATAATGAAAAAGGATACAAATGGGTAATTTCATTTTAATTACAGCTTAATTTTATTTATGAATTATTAATCATCAAATTATTGTAATCAACTAATGCTCCCAAAATATTTAAAAAAAGTGTATAGATTTGCATAATTATTATTAAATACTGTTTTTATTTATACCTTAAAATAAAAAGTCATATTTATTTCAGCAAAAAGCTAAATGACATCAACAGGAAACCTTATTGCTATAGAATCAACCATACCATACTACAGAAGCTTAAAATAGCTACATGCAGACAAGAGTTAGGAATCAAGAATCCTGCTCTTCGTGAGTGTGTGTGTGTGTGTGTGTGCACTGCTCAAGGGTCCTTTCTGTCCACGACTGGTAGAAGCTGGACAAAGGCCCTCAGCTTTCTATATTGTTGTTTTTGCGTGACTGATTCCCCCTGCAGCAGCACAGGGAGACATTTTTCTCTTCCTCTTAGCTTGTTCTTTTTGACTGTTTGTTTTTCTTTCTCTTTCCTTTTCTTTCTATTTATCTCAGTGTATCTCTGTGCTTAATTGTCTTTTATGCTTTATTGTTTTGTTTTAGTGAAATATATTGTTTTGTTTTAGTCCATTTTTTCCCCTTTTTCCAGCAATATTCTCCTGTTCTCCAGGCTTTTGTATTTCAGGCACTGGTGTCTGGTGTTCTGACTGAATCTTGAATTTTCTATTCATTTACATTACATTTACATTTAGTCATTTAGCAGACGCTTTTATCCAAA
>NW_015624205.1:254710-257651 GCF_001515625.1 Sinocyclocheilus rhinocerous | reverse complement strand
TTAAAAGTCCGTAAAAGTGATTTTGTGCTTCTTTGGGATGGCACAATCAAGCGACGTTCACTTGCAGAATGCAAGCTTCTAGAGGGCACATAATTCTAAAGTAATGAATTTAGGTAAAGGGTGCAGAGCCAGTGGTGGTTTTGTAGGCAAACATCAGTGCCTTGAATTTTATGCGAGCAGCTATTGGTAGCCAATGCAAACTGATGTGACGTGCATTCTTTTTGGCTCATGAAAAATTAATCTTGCTGCCGCGTTCTGGATTACTTGTAAAGGTTTGATAGAACTGGCTGGAAGACCTGCCAAGAGAGCATTGTTAACCGTGTCAAAAGCAGCGGACAGATCCAGCAAGATAAGTATAGAAGATTTGGAAGCCGCTCTCGCCAGTCTTAGGGATTTCTTTCTATTCAACTCCCTCTCTCCATTTTGTTACAACAGTCTGAGGAGAACCACAAAAATCCTGAAAGATTCTTTTCTTCCACTTATTTTATTCCTTCAGGCAGTGGAATTTATAATAAATCTCTCTCTGTGTTGCTGCACTGCGTTGGCTGTAATCTCCTTTCAATCTTCCTATTCTCTTTCCCCACCCTGATCCCATGATCACGGTGATGTTCCAAGTCTTAAGTGGAGCTGAGTGCTCGTGTAATCAAATTCCCCATGGTTTGCCACATCACTGCGGTTATAGTCATATGTACGAGCCCATGACCCATGACCCCACCTTAGATTTGGGACAAGTCAAGTCAAGTTACCTTTATTTGTATAGCACTTTATAAACAGAAATGGAGAAAAAACTTTGGGAGAAACCAGGCTCAGTCGGGGGGCCTGTTCCCCTCTGGCCAGATGAAACCATCATGGTGTGGTTTAATTCCAGGCTGCAACACAGCTGCAGAGGTCTTGTCTGGTTCCCATGGTCTTGTGCCAATTGTCGTCGAGGTGATGAGGTCTTCGCAGGGGAACTGTCTCTGGAGCGCATCTAGTTGACATGGTCTCCTTAGAAATGTGTTAGTGTGTTATGTGTAAGCCAGGTTGAAGAGATGGGTCTTTAATCTAGATTTAAACTGACAGAGTGTGTCTGCCTCCCGAACAATGCTAGGTAGATTGTTCCAGAGTTTGGGCGCTAAATAGGAAAAGGATCTGCTGCCCGCAGTTGATTTTGATATTCTAGGTATTATCAAATGGCCAGAGTTTTGAGATCGCAGCGGATGTGAAGGACTATAATGCGATATGAGCTCGCTCAAGTATTGAGGAGCTATACCATTCAGGGCTTTATAAGTAATTAGCATGATTTTAAAATACAATAAAATAAAATTTCAGCTCTGACCTTCTGTGTTCCTCTAAGAAGAGAAGTGACTTCTGTTCTGTTAGAAATAAGTGTGAACATGTTGAATGTGTGCATTTTTGTAATGAGTTTATTATATTAAATTAGATTTTAACCTTTTAACTTGGCCTATGGTCAAAACTAGTTTGAAATTCTCCTCAACATTTGTATTCATTTGATGCACTGGAAGAGCTTGCCTTAGGATTGTGGACCATTTTATTGCACATTCGCAGTCCCAGCAGCTGGAAAGGAGTGGAAACTTGATTGATGAAGTAGAACATTGTAATCAGTGAGCAGTGTTGGAAGGTATATACTAGTCAGTCTCTGTGCATCACAGAACTGAGCCGATGCACAAACACTGACTCTTTCCTTTTTGGTAGTTCTGTTTTCAGTAGGTAGTTAATTCATTAATTAAGTTTGATTTCTTGAGAACCCTTATTGTGACGGTTGCTTTTGCCTGTTTATTGATTACTAGTGTTGGATTTGTGATTTTAACTCTAATAATGAACTTTGCATGTGGATTACACATTCTTTGAGTTTATACACGTTAGTTCACTTTTAATTAAAAAAAAACAGCCACATTTTTGCTTGTTCTTTTTGCTTAAGTTCACTTATGTATCGCTATAAAAACCCACTTCCATGTTTGCAGGAATCGCTTGCAGGAATTGCTAGATATTTAGTTTCCAAATTATTAAATTACCGCAGCACAGAAACCCAATGCAAACGAATAGCATCTGTTTCACTGGCCCATTGAAGTAAATTGGAAATCTTGCAACTTCCTCCAGTTCCCATCCAGAACAAATGTTGTATATGGAAGCATTTTGATCTTTCCTTGAAATACAAGATTTAAAAAGCTGTTGAGAGAATTAGGTAAATATTCCGACTTTCATCGCATCCTAATAAGTACGTGTATTGTATTACCATAATGATGCCAGAGGAAGCTCCAGAACTCCACTGTTAATGTAGACTTGAAGTATCAATGAACTTGAGGATTTACCGGTTGCCAAGAATACATGTGTCGTAAAAGGGATGGGCACTAAGCCATGATGAAAGAGTGAGATCTCTTCAACCAATGCTGCACAAAGAACTCACTTCTGGAACAGACTAACCAGCTTAAATGGGAGATCAAAAGAAAAACATGTAGGTTGAATAAAGAGGGAATCTTTGGCTTAATCATCATTATGTAACTATTCATCCATTACTAACAAATCAGCATTACGTTAATCTTAAACTAGAAAGGGAATGTAGTCATCTGGATCAACAAAGCCAATGACAAATTATCCTAAGTTTCCCATTTTACTTTTAATCACGCTACAGTTTGGAAGGCTGTTGACTTAAATGTGTGTTTAATGTATTTCTAAATGTGTTGATGAGGTCACTGATTTTGGCAAATCAGTTTAACTTTGAATGTATGGCTTTGCAGTAAAATGACCCTCTTGATTCAGAAAACATATGGGAGATAATTCTGACATTATTTTCTCACCCTTATGTTGTTCCAAAACTGTATGACTTAAATTCTTCTGAGGAGCACAAAAGAAGATATTTTTAAGAATGTTGATTTTGTCCAAATAATGGAAGCATGGAGTCCTGAAAAACACTGGACTGACTCGGGGGGGGGGGGGACGT
>NW_015624205.1:240170-254537 GCF_001515625.1 Sinocyclocheilus rhinocerous | reverse complement strand
GGGGGGGGGGGGGGGGGGGGGGGGGGGGGGGGGGGGGGGGGGGGGGGGGGGGTGGGGGGGGGGGGGGGGGGGGGGCAGTTTTCAAAATATGAGTAAATTATGACTGAATATTTATGTTTGGCTGAACTATCACTTTAATGTGCAGCAATATTTCTATGCTGCTGATCAGCTGTAGATTTTTTTGAACTGATATATGATTCTGTAGGATTCTTTTAGCAGGGCCGATCTTCTAAGAGAGTGGTCAACTCAGGGCCAGACCAAGGTGAATGAGTGCAACAGGAGTTGGATATGATGAGGTAGAACTGTTTTAATGATTTGACTGCAGCTGTCACCATGAAAAAGTGGCCTGTAAGCTCAATAGTAAGAAGTCAACTCAATATGCCATATTTTGTTAAACATAGTTGGCAGTTTGTTAACATTTCACTTTTTTTTTTTTTTTACGATGGCTCTCTTTGTAAGATCTCCTTAATGTGTGCTAACCCAGCAGCACTGTAATTAGTGTGGCTGACCCCAGGGTCACCAGAAGCAGGCCTGTGTTGATAGCACCTGGGCAGGTAACTGGGGACACTTCATAAGCACCCTTTCAGCTTTAGGAATTTTGATCTAGTCTTGCCAAATGAACACTAAATGCCCCTTTTAGGGGACGTAATTTCTTTCTGTGGCAACACCTTTGGCACATTGCCTAATGCACCCTGCCCTTCACCTTCTATAGTGAATTCATGAATTTCTGCAATGTACTACTGAGGTCAGTGTGATGTTAGGATGCTCAGGGAGTTCAGCCATTTTTTTGTTAGAGTTTAGTCATGTAAGGTGGAATGTACCATTAAACTAAATTTCTGGGATCAGAAATCTGCCTCAGAAATACATCTCCGCCATTAGAGATGCTGGGTAGCTCTAGTTTTTGTCGCTATGCATGTGAAGGGAAATTTTCAGAATATAAAGCATTTCCATTTGGCTTTGAATAGAGTGTGAAATGGCAGGCACCTCTCGGGCTGAGAATAGCTCAGTGTTTGACGTCAAGCACAGCTTCACATGTAGAAATGGATAAACAATAAAAGTCAGAAAGTGCTTTCGAGAAGTTTACTCATCCAATCTTTACTGTGTCTTTCTATTCCTGGCATGCATTGAGGATGTGAAGAGCAAAAGGTATGTAGGTGGATACTTTTCCTGTTGCAAAAATGAACACGGATATCTAATAAATCTATACTACCATTCAAAAGTTTTTTGTTTTTTAAAGAAGTCACTTAAACATTTTTACATTTTTGACAGAAGTCTCTTATGGCTGCATTTATTTGAATAAAAAGACAGTAAAAACAGTAATATTGTGAAATATTGTTACAATTTATATAGAATAGTATATTTTAAAATATATTCATAATTACATTTATTTTATATATTTATTTAAAAATGTATTCCTATGATGCAAAGCTGAATTTTCAGCAGCCATTACTCCAGTCTTCAGTGTCACATGATTCTTCAAAAATCATTCTAAACATTTCTTATAATTATCAGTATTATATTATTTAGTTCAGTTCTGTGTTGGTTCAGTTGTCGGGTGTCATCATTGTATTTGGATTGTTGGAATTTACATGCGTGTATATTTATACAACACAATCGTGGCATTTATATTTTTATGTAAATGTAATATTTTTATGTAAACCATGATTTTTCAGAATTTTTTGATGATTGGATTGTGATATTCGTTCTGTAGGGAGGCTTGGATTTATAATTCTAAAATCAGTAAAAATAGAGTAGAGTTAACAAGCACTGTGAATGCCATTTAATGCTTCTGCAATGTATCTGGTGTAGATCGCCTCTTCTTGATCGTCCATATTTGTAATACTTAGAAGATAGTTCACAGAACCACACATAACACATTGTGTGTATTTTCATTTAGAAGCTCATTGGTATGATGAGCAGTGAGCACTAGACATCAGAAAGACAGGAATAGAAATTGTGCTCACTTAGAACCTGTGGTGCAGACTGGGCATTCACACTCTGATTGGTTGTCATTGTGATTGCATGGTCATGTGATTACCCGTGGAGTCTACAAATGTGAATGTATATCATCCCATGCATATCAATGTGTTAGTGGTTAGTCATCCACATTTTGCTATAACAAAGAACAGGTAAAAACTCTATACAACTCTGATATGGGAAATGAGAAACAGATGGAGACCAAGGAAAAAATATGAAAGATTCTCTAGAATGCAAATTGCTGTGCTGCGTCTTTAGAGCAGAGAATGACCTGTCATTGCGGAAACTGAATGAATATGATAATAGCCATTAAAGGAAGCATCTGTCTTCCTGATGGTAAATCTCCACTAAATGTAACTCTCTAACACTGTGCTGTAATTGAAAAACTCAAGCAACTGGATCAGGAGCTGTTCATCTCCCGCAAGGGGGTATTTACACTTGGTTGTGTATTTTACTGATAAAATCTAATCATGAAAAGACCAAGATTTTTTTATGTGACTTTTATGTGGCCAAGTATGAGTGGAATATGTGTACCCAATTAGATAGGGCTACTTAAGTACCAATAACACACTTCATTACTGACATCTGAGCTTTAATTACTCACTGCCCTTAGTGGGGCCATATCATCAGGTGTATGGAGCTAATTAACAGACTCTAATTAGTTAGCTTAGGATGAATACGGTGCACCTTGGAGTTGCAGAGGAACTCCTCCATCCTCCACTGTGCTCCATGACCTCCCATCCCCCAAAAAGCTTTGTACTACCGTTCAAAAGTTTAGGGTCAGTAATGGCTGCTGAAAAGTCAGGTTTGCCATCACAGGAATAAATTGCATTTTAAAATATACTAAAATAGAAAAAATGTGATTTTAAATAGATAAATAAACAAAGCTGCAATTGTCTTTTTCCGGATCATTTTAATGTTTTAACACCTGTTTATGTGTGAATATGTGGCCGTGCATTGTGGATTAGTGTGTGTTTAGTGCTAAAGGTAATAGACAGGTAATCTAATGAGAGAGTTGCAGAGAGGAGTAAACTTCACCTTCACACACAGAGATTGTTAGAAAGTCCTGCTGATAATCTACTGCTGAAATCTGCTACACAAAAACGTTCTCTCTCTGGCTATCTTCTCATTTGATGGGGGATTAAAACACACAGACACACACACATGTGTGGGCCATGTGGCATCTGGCTATGGTAGATAAGGCCACTGTTGATTAGTGCTATGAATGTCATCTTTGACAGAGAGCAATGAGAAGAGGGTCATAGAGAGAGACAGTGACTCTGCAGTTTTCCTTTTTCCCCCTAAATACTATATTGGCATGACTGTTTACATTAAATATATTTGGCATGTCATTTGAAATGATTTATAAAACTGTTTCAATCCCACTGAGTCTGGAATTCTCATTTAAAGGTCTCAATTTACTGTAGTAACTGTAGTTTTCATCCCTAAAACGTTCTTGTGTTCATCATCTTGCTTAGAATGTTAGAAACATGCTTTAGTGCTAGTAACAGTGGCAACATCTAGAAATGTGTGTATATCTAATATATCTGTAAATTTGTATGTATGTGCATAGATTTTAACATGCTTTGGCAATAATACAGCTTATTTTACTGTGCCAATGAAGCTCCAATCTGCGCGAATGAGAATGAGAGGCAGCGTGTGTTATTACCTGTGTCAGTCGCAGCCCTCAGCAGTGTTGATCAGTAGTGCCATTACAAATAGTGAAGCTGTTAGTTTAACTATGTTTCTCTCTCGAGATGATAGCGTCACTATTTCTGAAGTACGGTAGCTTTTCAGTCAGAAGCAAAGCTGTGTTATTGATCAAGGCAGCACATGTTTGAGTCAGATAGGGCATTTGACTCTGAGCCATACATAAAAATTATTATGCTTTCACATTATTACAGTATTTTTGACTGGACAGTTGCCCTATTTAGCTGCTCAGATTGCTTTCCATAGATATTACAAGTAACATAAAAATCAAAATTGTTTGTGATTTTTATTAGATTTGTTTGTCATTTTTATTAAGTTCACATAGTTTGTTGAAGTGATGTTGAACAACTTCATAGCTGTTTTTTTATAGCCCATTGGAACCAAGTGTTCAACAGTTCCGTGGTTCCGAGTTTTATAATCGGCCAATTATTACCTTTTTTATTTGATTGTTAATTTGAAATCCACTCTAATTATGTTCCCACAGCTCTCTTGATAATATATCTAAATGGAACTGTATGATGCATACAATAATAATAAAATGATTTGAAATAAATTCATCCTTGAAAATAATCAGCATTATTAATAGAATGTAAATTGGCATAGCTTTCAAGTTCATTTATTGGACAATACATCACAAGCTATTTTCTACAAATTGTTCTTGGCAAACATGCCTCTGTTGTAGAAATCCTTTGTAAGGCTACAGAAGAGCAGTGAAATCTCCCTGTAAGTTCTGATTCAGTTTCATTTAGCTCACATAAACTTCTTTCTGTTCATTTCTCACAATGTGTCTTAATTTTTACTCCATTTCACAGCTAGATCAGTTTTTTTTAAAATGATATTAGCCTATATATTGAATGAGTCCATTACTGCTGTGTTGTGAGACTGCAGTACAAGAAACTTCTCTTCTACTGCCAACTGATTTGATGATAATTTTCATAATTTTATAGTTCGTAGTTTTCTTTGTTGACCCATGACTATTGTTTTGAGGTTTACTGGGTTGTAATCCATCTGCTCCAATATTGAGTAGCAGATGAACCATACCTCAATAAATCTCAATGATATAGAATTACCACAAAACCAGTCATAAGGGTCAATTTTTAGAAATTGAGATTTATACATCATCTGAAAGCTGAATAAATAATCTTTCCATTGATGTATGGTTTGTTAGGACATGACAATATTTGGCAGAGATACAACTATTTGAAAATCTGGAATCTGAGGGTGCAAAAAAATAAAAATACTGAGAAAACTGTCTTTAAAGTTGTTCAAATGAATTCTTAGCAATGCATATTACTAATCAAAATTAAGTTTGAATATATTTACAGTAGAAAATTTACAAAATATCTTCATGGAACATGATCTTTACTTAATATCCTAATGATTTTTGGCGTAAAAGAAAAATCAATAATTTTGACCCATACAATGTATTTTTGGCTATTGCTACAAATATACCCCAGCGACTTAAGACTGGTTTTGTGGTCCAGGGTCACATATATGATATGATATGATCTATGTTCTCTGACCATCCATTTTTACAGAGGAAGCATCATTCAGAAAGTGACAATGACTATTTCCTAGAGCAGTGGTCGCCAACCCGTCGATCGCGATCGACTGGTAGTTATAAAGCAAATAGCCAATAAATAAATTTGCTTAAAAATCAGTATCAGTATCAGTATCAGAATCCAATTTGCTAGTTAAAAATAAATAAAGAAAGAAAGAAAGAAAGAAAGAAAGAAAGAAAGAAAGAAAGAAAGAAAGAAAGAAAGAAAGAAAGAAAGAAAAGAAAATCTGAATTCTGAATCAGCTATGATCGGCGCATCACTAATTAAAATACTAAGTAAAAGGCCTCAAATTTGAAGTACAATCTGGGATGTCTTTCTCTATCAGTTCTTCAATAGGTAGATCTTGTCTTTCATAAAGGCCGAGGTCAGGGATCTTGGGCCTAAAAAAGTTGGTGACCACTGTCCTAGAGTAATCGGCAGACTCCTTTCTTTTGAAGAACTCTTGAGGAATACTAACTGTGCTGTGTTATATATAACTAATAGTATTTTATTATGCATGATTCAACATTGAATTGTTTTTTCCAAACTTGTAGCCAATAATGTGAGCAGCTTGTGTCCACTTATAATCAGCTATTGAAACAAGATCATTCTTCTTTCCAGAGCCTTCGTTTTCCCTTTAGAGCCTTTAGAGCAGTATAGAAATACAGGCTGCGTTCTAGCAGTCAGAAATTCCACCCACACTCTGGTTTCCTTTTCTAAAACTTTTCCACATCTTCCTCTGACAATCATAGTACCACCTTCTTATAAGGTGGCCATTGGCACACTGGGTATATAGAACAATAATGACTCCCCATTGTGGTGATACCATTTCTTTATTTTGATATAGAAGAATCATTTCAGACAACTCCTAGAACTAAGCTTCTGCTACTGTTCAAAAGTTTGGAGCTGTTCATTTATTTATTTTTTTTATTGTTTTTGAAAGAAGTCTCTTAAGCTTACCAACGCTGCATGTATTTGGTAAAAAATACAGTAAAAACAGTAATATTGTGAAATATTATTGCAATTTAAAAATAACTGTTTTGTATTTTAATGTATTTTATAAAGTAATATATTTTTGTGATGACATTCAACAACCATTACTTCAATTTTCAGTGTCACATGATCCATCAGAAATCATTCCAATATGCTGTAATTTCTTATTAGAATTTCTTATTATTATCAATGTTGAAAACAATTGTACGGCTTAATATTTTAGTTCTTCCATTCTTTGATGAATTGAAAGCTTTTTTTTTTTGGAAGTAGTAAATACTTTTACATTGTTACTATATATATATATATATATGTATGTATACAGCCCTCTACGAACACCTTGGCAATTGAATCTATTGGCTAGTAAATTTTTTTGTTTACTCGCCAGACTGATAAATACGTTGTGAGTTGCGCATCCATTGAGATGAACTGAAAAACAGCACAGATCGCTTGGCGGAGAGTGAAACTCTGATGCGCTCAGTCAGAGAGTGTTCGGCGAGTGAAAATATATCTGAGCTAAACTTATACTTAGCCTCCAACTCACACACTGGCGAGTAAAATCTGAGAATTTATTAGCAATTGGCTAATATTAGACATCATTTAGTCGCCAGAGTGAAGATTTAGTCGCATATGCGAGTGATTTACTCGCAATGTAGAGGGTTGGTATATATGCAGATGTATGTATAAAACAAATTAATTAAAATATTTATTTTTAAAATGATTGATATTAAAATGAACTACATGTAAAACAGACAGTACAGACAGATGCATTCATATTCATATTTATTCATTGTATGCATGTTTGTGTTTGACAATACAGGATGAGAGAGTGTGCAAAACTGTCTTATTTAAATCTGCATTTTGATTGACAGTCCGTCATGAGACGCAGTTGTCATGTGAGGTCTATGTCTGTGTGACTAATCTATGTGTCAATAGTTTATAGTTTATTTTACCCTTAATAGACACCGTGGCTTCCACGAGCCAGCGTAAGTATCTGCACTGTCATGATGAAGATTGTGCAAATGATGTGTGTGTCTCAGATTTTGACTGTTTTCACTTTAATGAACACACATGAATACCTGCATTTGACCTTCAAAAGAGCTGCTGACAGATTCATCTCTGTCTCGCTCTCCTGCTCACACACAGACACACAGAAAACATTTACTGAGGTTTGACACATTTTACTTGACACAAGCTTTACTGATCTTGTCCTCAATGTCTCCCAGAGGGAGATTAATGACTATTTGAATGCATTATAACTGTAGTCGATTTGTTTTTTACAACCATAACATTTCAGTGAGGAACATATTGCACAAGGGAATGTAACAATTTTGTGAGAAAGGTTTTGTCACTCCCTCCCGAATTTATTTTCTACATTTCAACATTATAGGGGTCATATGATGTTGCTAAAAAGAACATTATTTTGTGAACTTCAGGGATCTTATCTATGCACAATCAGCTTGTAACACTCCAAAGAGAAAGGAAAACTTGAAATCGCATCATATGACCCCTTTAACTTTTATAAAGAATATCTCTTTGGATTTGAGACTTTAGTCTTTGCAACTTTACAGATCTTCTTTATGCACCAAGAGCTTGTAACACTTCAAAGAGAAAGGAAAAATTGAAATCGCATCATATGACCCCTTTAAATATGAAGGCTTACAACTATTAGGGCCTGAATGAGTGTCATCGACTGGTGGTGAAACAGCTGCTCCAGACAAGTTGAGCCATGCTCACATGGGAGACACAGGCTTGATTCCATCCTTTCTGATCCCATTACCCCACTTTCTCCACCATAAAGTCACAAAATAAAATTGAGCAAGTTATGTAACTTTGAAAAAGTGTTTTTCTGTTGTATCCTAGCCTAATAATTCAGTTCATGAAGCTAGCACAGTAACAAAGCTAGAGTATTTTCATTTCTTTAAAGGTTTTGCTGGAACAGACCAATGTCATTTTTAAGTCATGCTCATTTTGGGTGTAGCCAAATAGCGCCTCATTCTTGGAGACGTGCTGATAGAGAATATTGTGTTGGGCCAAAGTATTGAGTTCATGCTAAATCTTCAGTTATTGCACAAAACGGGCCTAAATTGCATTTAATTATGTTACGTGATTCAAATGTAAATGCTTCAGATGAATCTGGTGAACTGAGAGTAGAAGCATTCAGTGCTCATTAGCAAGATACAACAGCCAGAAATGAAAGCAATGTGGTTATGGCTCCACACATGCACACACACACACACACACACACACACATTTTGTCTGCAGATTTATTCTTAAATCTATATATATTTAAAAAATATATTTCTTATTTTAAAATATTTAACTTTAATTTATTTATTTTAGTCATTTTAGTACTTACATTTTAAAGTGAATATTATTTCATTTAGAGTCAAAGTTCATCAAATTCATATTTTATTTTATTTTAGCCTTTATCTGAATTAGCAAAAATATTTGTTGATAGTTTTAGTTAACTATAACAACACTGATCAGTAATAGAACATTACGAACATTGTGAATAAGGATGATTTCACTGCGTAAAGACACAGTTACAGTATAAAACAGCAGGCTCTTTGCTCATGTTATTGACAGCCCACCTCACACTCCATAAATACCACAGGGAAACCCCCAGCACTCTTCTATCTCACACCTGAAGCCCCCATGTGCCCCCCTTTAACAGATACTAATGAGGAGATCATTAATTAAGGCCAAAACAAGCATCTCTGAGCTCTTGCACCATGAGGAAATCAATTAAGGGCTACACTCTTGCTTAATTAGGCTGTCAGGAATGGGGATAGAGACACCCAGTACACAGGCTTCTGGAGGTAATAAAAGGTGGTGGTGGGGGGGTCTTCTTCTAGCCTAGATGTGCATGTGGTGAGGGTGAGAGGATGACTGTGTCACTCCTATTTAAGGCCCATCTTTGTGAAGAAATTAAGCACTAACAGTCCTGCTGCTGTTGATGAAATCTTGCCACTCCTGCCACACTAACCGATTAAGAATTGAAGACGGTGATCAATTTAATGACTGCCTGAAACATTTCTCAGTTATTCCCTGTCACATGTTTTGAAAGCAAATCAACATGAAGCTAATAAAAGAGGAATGCACCTAGGGCTGAATTATTATTAATACTTTTTTTTTTAATAAAAGTAAATAAAAACTGAATGTTCATGGATATATTTGAGGAGTTTGAGTAACTTTACCTGTACTATAAAGTGTACATTCCACTTCCATTTTGGCCGGTGAGAGGTGGAGTGTGAATCGGTGCTTATGCCAGGATCTGCTACTGCAGCCAACACATTGTATATTGCTGTGATCAATTTTAATATGTCATACTTTCCTCCACTGGGGCCTCCTCTCAGTGTGTGGGCCGTGGTTAAAGCTCATGTAAGCCTGTGCTTTAGTGCGCCCCTGTCCGCACCACGTAAAGCATTGTAATCAGCTGAATTGGGATGCAATTCATTGTAACGCTGCTCTAATAATATATTACTTTGTGCTTCATATTTTGGCCCTTTTTGCGAGTGTGTAGATTAGATTTTCTGTATTGATCTGGAGCACTCAGAGCTTCCTGCAGGGTCTAGAGACAGAGTTATGCTTGAGCCAGACTTCATAAAGCATTTGCTGAATGGTGTATGTCTGCTGCTGTAGATGAAAGATGAGTTTTGACCTCATTTATCACTGAAATGCCAAATAAATGGTCGCACCGTAAATGTCATATGTAAAAGGTTTGCTAAAGGATGTTTTAAAAGACAAGGACAGGACAATACACAATTATCAAAGCAAAGAATTGTGATTTCCTTTTGTGCAGTCTTTCATAGTTATAATTTTTAAAAAAAATACAGAAACGCTTGATGTTATGATATTATTGGCACATTCCATGAATATAAAATGTGTCACGTGACTCCAAAGTTTTTGTTCTAAGACTTGTTAGCTATGTTGATCAACTATAGAATTTATCTAGCATGAAAACTAGTTTTAAAGGGGTCATATGATGCGATTTCAAGTTTTCCTTTCTCTTTGGAGTGTTACAAGCTGATTGTGCATAGATAAGATCCCTGAAGTTGCAAAGACGGGGCTTTGTAGAAAACGAAGCGTTTGAGAGAGGCGGGGCATAGAGGACCTACAATAATGTACAGTATTTGAAAAATAATGTGTTTTTTGAACATTAAAGCATGTCAACATATTCTGTTACACCAAATACACAAAATAATGATCTTTAAAAAAGCATCATATGACGCCTTTAATATAAAAAAACTGTCTATCCATCCATCCATCAAAATTTTTGTGAGATTGTGAACCCCACAGAAAATGAATAGAAAATAAAACATTGCAGGTCCTATTTTTTGTGGAAAGTACATTTTATCTGTAACACTGAAGATCTTTATTAGTAAGGTGTGTTCGTCTTTGTATTCATTTAACCCTTAAATGCATGAATGTTTTGCCAATCATTATTACATATTCAGGTCTTTAGTGACCTGGACCAATATATCCAGCACGGATGGATCTCTAACTGCTGCAATAGCAAAAAAATAGCATCAGATATGTAAATATAGTTGTGCAGGAAAAAATACTTACACATTTACATACCTCGGGTCTCCAGCGACCCTATACACTTTTTTACAAAAAATTAATCAGAAAACTGGCATTCTTTTATATTTTACTATTTTTTTTCTTGTTATATTGTTTATAATTAATAGATTGAGGAATACTAAGAAAGTTGATGTCTAACTTAAAAAAATTAAGGAGGGAGAGGTTAGAGAATGATGTCCCGGGTCGCTAAAGACCCGAGGTATGCATTTAAGGGTTAAACAAATCCTGAATTCGAAGCATTTTAACAACCCTATGAATGGTTTGCAGTGTTCGTGTGTTAATTACTGCATTACTAAAAGTTGTATTATGTAAAATGATTATTTTGTGTAGAAATGCTGAAATCTTTAGATTCCAACAGCCTTCTTGAAGAGAACAGAGAAAAAGTACATTATTGTGATGTCAGCTGTTATGATTATTAGGGTCCCATAGGTTAACTGTCCATTGACCCCTGACCTCCCTGACAGTGAAAGATTAATGCAGATATGCAGTAGTTTTTGACCTGTCCTTCACCTCCTTTGTGTCTCATTCCACCTCCTCTTAAACTACGCTCCTCTTTTCCCTCTGCTGGGTTGGAACATTTTATTTTTTCACATTATCTTTTCTTTCTGTGTTTTATTACAGTTTCTCCTGCTCCACAGGACTAAAATGCACCTACTGATGACTTTCAGAAGATCTTCAATTATATCTTTGTTCTTTGTGTAAAAAGACTATGCAGGTTCTTTTTTAATCAATTATGCATGTGACAGTATGCAATCACAATCTTGATGAAGCTGATGAATTATGCACGCTCATCTAATTAAATCTTTCTCTCGTTTCATCTTTTCTAGCCCACTTAATCTTGGTTTATTCCAAAATCTTGAGATCTTTTTTTGCTCTTTATCATCCTATAGCCTTATCTTTTCCACGGTGAGGGAGTGGCAGAATCTTTTGTTTATTATAGTTAGATATCTTGCATGGGCTGTTTTGTCTTGAAATTAATTAGAGAAAATAATTGTTGGGCTCAATGCAGGCCTAGTCTTATTTAACAGTAACATAAGCAGAAAGCAAGTCCCTAGAGAAATGAGCTCCTTGACAGCCATAATTATATTCATACATTTATTAGAAAGCTTAAAGGATGTCAAAAAATAACAGGTACCACAGTGAATGACAGAGTACAAGAGTTTTGTGGAAGTGCTTTGAAAGTGCCAGTCAGACAAAATAAGTGAATTTATGTGTCAGAGACTTTACTCTCTCCATTACTGGAAAAATTAAGAACAAGCTTCTTTGTGTCTTCTTTAAAGCGAGTCAACATGCCTCTGATTACTAGGAATGATTCAAGTGGGTTTTTTTTGTGATTACACCTGCACACGTTTTTTTCAGACACTTCATCTGGGTGTAGTTAACAGCTCTTATGATTTCTCTCTTTTTCTCTGCCACCTACAGTAATCAGTATAACGGGCAGCTGCAGATTCAGTCTGGCATAAAAGGCTAAACACAGCAAGTGAGGGTCACTCTCTCTCTCTGTAAATATGTCATATATTTATACCTTTCTGTCTATCTGGACTTTCTCTCCTCTCTTTGTAAATCATTATTTCATTTTTAATCTGCCATTCCACATTTTCATTTTTTATTTGAATAAATTATTTTCACACATTCCTCACTCTCCTTTATACTTTCATTTTCATTTGTCCTCATTCAACATTGCTCTTAAAACTATTTATTTCCCTGACTCTCATATTTCACCTCCATCTCTGCAGTTCTCTACCTCTGTATATTGTATATGATCCATTTTATACATCTGGTTGGTTTTCTTTTCATGTGTGTGGCATTTCATTACAGGATACTGCATGTTTTAGGGATAGTAGCTATTTTGTATTTTAGTTATTCTACTTGTTTGTTCCCTTGTAATTTTAGTTACTTTTAATTTTAATGTTGCAAAAAGAAAGCATGCCATATATAAAGAGTAACATATTTAGAAATATATAAATAGTAATGGAGAAAGGGACAGAAGGATGGAGAAATACCACATAAATTGGTGTTCATTTGTCTTTTTTTTGCATCTCTGTGAATTAGATCTGTAAGTGTAGCATTATTTAAATCAAGCACTTTATACAATACAAATAGTTTGAAAGCAGTTTCATAGTAATAAACAAGAAAGTAAGAGAATTAATGATGCAAACTTCATCGACTATGAGACAAAATAAAAATTTGCTTCAAAGCAGCTCTACAAAGACAATAGTGTCATTAATCAGCTCGAGTCAATTCAGTATTTATTCAGTTCAGTTCAATAACTGTCAATGTTCAAAATTCATTAATTGTGAAACAAAGTCGATTCAGCTATAAAGCAGCTCTACAGTAGACAATAGGGTCATCATTCAACTCAAGTCAGTTCTCATTAATGAACTACATTTTTTCATATGAGATATAGTAATAGCGATGCTACTAATAAATGTCTGCAAGTCATTATTGCTCGACCATATATAAAAAGCAGAACTCTGCAGTTTTCAGGTATATTCTTGTTGTGAACCTGATGTGATGTTTCTCTCTCTATCACACATATACACACAAATAGTTTCCTCTTGCTTGTGATGCGCACAATAGGACCTTTTATCAATGCAGCCTGTGTCGACAAAACTCTTGTTCTCTCAGCTCACCTACAGCTGCTATTGACCTCTGTTAAATGGATTTTCACACTGGATGTGCAGTATTGTGTGATGTCCTATTGTGTAACAAATTGGTTGGAGTCAGTGAAATATTTGATTTTCACTTTATGGCATCTGGGTAGAAATGCTGATAAATATTGACTGTAGTCTTTGTCTCCTGTGCCGGAAGCTGATCTGAGATAGTGGTTTAAAGGGGGTTTGCATGGCTCACTTCAGTATTATCAAAAGATTATTCTGCAGATACTTACATTTCTGAGGTCTGCCGCGAAATGATTAAACCTCTCAAGGAACAACTGTAATAAAAAGCAAATCTGCTCTAGATCTAAGCAGAATATCCACTGCAAAACATGGTCCAAGTATGAAATAAGATCTTTAAAAAGTAATCCACCCAACGTTTTAAAGGGCTTGTGTAGCTGGAGAGCCAGATAAAGAATATGGACCTCCTCAGTAAATCATTAATAAT
This sequence comes from Sinocyclocheilus rhinocerous, assembly GCF_001515625.1. Classification (NCBI taxonomy): domain Eukaryota; kingdom Metazoa; phylum Chordata; class Actinopteri; order Cypriniformes; family Cyprinidae; genus Sinocyclocheilus; species Sinocyclocheilus rhinocerous. The sequence goes on along the minus strand of NW_015624205.1, from coordinate 240,627 downwards.
GTGGAAACTATCACGTTTACAGGCCAACAACAGCCCAAGAGGATGCAATCACTCCCATCACAGACGTCCAAGCACAGAGTTAACCAAAATTATCAGGCAATACTTCATAAATGGCACATTTGTGATAAGCTCTTTCTACTTGCACACATTTACAAGCAATTTTTTTATACAAAAGATATTTATACAAGAGATATTTGTTTGACTGATCAATTAAAGGTGGGGTAAGCGATTTCTGGTAGCCAGTGTTGACATTTGAAATCACCAAAACAAACGCGCCCCTACCCCAAAATGGTCTCCCCCCTATTTTGATAGCTGCGCCCCACACATACGTACGCAACCCAGGCAACGATTGGGAAACAGCCAAATCAATGTTACACCGTGTCTACACCGGACGCGAGTGGCGCGGCGCGACAAAATACTATGGAACTCATTATAATCAGTGATGCTGTCTACACCA
>NW_015624205.1:204110-239620 GCF_001515625.1 Sinocyclocheilus rhinocerous | reverse complement strand
GCTGCTGCTTTCTATTTATGACGTATTGACACAAATTTCAAATGATTTTCAACGGTCGCTTTGTCGCGTCCAGTGTACTAGACAGACTTTAGCTATTGCAGCGCAGACACAGTGTTACTCACCTATCGAGAAGAAACAAAGCAACCTCGGCGTCCGATCGCAGGCCTTCCGCTCCTTGAGTTCTCTCCAGCGCTGGAAAGCTGATCCGATATTTACACGGGTCCTACTTCTTGCTTTAAGCCTTCTTTTGTTTTCCTCTTTTGTTTTTTATCAGCCATCTCTATCTTTCTGTCGCTCGTCTCGGCTAATGTCAGTCCTGTGCACTGAACTCTCTCTCCTCCACATCATGAGTAGACACGCTTCTTACTGCTGATTGGCTACAAGTTTGTTTTGCTATTTGACCCGAATCAGTTTTCTAAAGAGTTTTTGAAAAATCGTTTACCCCACCTTTAAAATAAACAAAAACAAACTATTAGGAATCTGTCTATTACTGGACAAAGCTTTCTAAGTCCATCAAACAGCGTTGACCAGTTTCTGTTACACCTGGGAAATGATCAGACTGTCAAACTCTTTACATAGTTGAAAAATTCCCCTGATAATTAAACAGCAAATAAAAAAGTAAAGAGCAAGATAAAAAGCATTATTAATCACATTGTTAATCCAAACAGGTTAAATTAAAAATAGCATTTTTTATGATTTTATTTACATATTTATTTATTTATTTTTGTGGCTCATTGTGTCCACAATTTTTGGTTCTGGCCAAGAATTTCTATTTCAGTGCATCACTATTTCTGTCTGTAAATTCTGATTGGATGAGCTGCATTCAAAAGTGCTGAGACTGCACATTCTAAATGAATGTGCCAAATGTCTATGTCATTTGGCAACTGTTAACCATCTACAGTTAGTCTATGAACTGAATCGTTTATTCCAGTCATTGTTATTACGAAATGTAACTATTTATTGAAAATTGTTGTCTTATATCATATAGCTGTTACCGGTGTTTTATAAAAGCAATAAGCAAGATCATGTGTTATGGGCATGTGACGGTTTAGGACAGGGGTCACCAAACTCGGTCCCGGAGGGCCGGTGTCCTGCAGATTTTAGCTCCAACCCTAATCAAACACAACTGAACCAGCTAATCAAGGTCTTACTAGGCCTGCTAGAAACTTCCAGGCAGGTGTGTTGAGGTAAGTTTGAGCTAAACTCTGCAGGACACCGGCCCTCCAGGACTGAGTTTGGTGACCCCTGGTTTCGGAGAAACTCTTGGCCCATGGTAACATCACATGTGACTTATTTTTTCAGCCTACATCTGTGAATCAGATGTAGAATAAAGTCATTGTTTTGTCTGTTAGAACACAGTGTAGATTATTACATTGTGTCTCACTGCTAGACACTTCAGGGAAAAAGCACAACCGCGATTTGTTCCAATTTAATACTACTTCCAGCTAGCCTTCAATTTCATTACTTACCTAGATTTATGGATTACATTTTCTCCTGGGTTTTTTTATTTAATTTTATTTATTGGTTTTGTTGTAATTCCTTGTGCACCTGCAATTTAACATTTTGATGATAACTGTCCAGTTGAACGTGTATATGTACAGTGCATCCTATATATAGGGAAAAAAGTCATATTTAAAGATGGGCTGCTGTAGTTGTGTGAGTGCATCTCGCTGATTTATTATGCCCTGACATGGACTGTACACAGTAATGCACAATATATACAACACACATAGTCCACTGAGTGCTACTGGTTTGAACGTCCTCCCATTATGACTCTCTCCGAGGCCATTTCTCTCCGTAAAAGCCCTGTAATAATGTCTTCTCTCCCCTGGTGTCATATAACAGATTATGGTTGTGTTGACGTGAATTGCCATGGGAACCTTTCGCCTCACTGACCCAAGATCAATCATCATTATGTGTGGAAAGTAAACACTGACTATGAAACACAATATAGAGCCTCCTAGTTATGTAACCTTGCAGACCATTTAATGTGATTTTTGTCATGATCTGGTGATGGAATAAAGTTTATAGTCTTGAAATTATCCCTCAGTTCATTATGCTGTGCCATTAAAAGGAAAATATGTGAGTTAATCTTCAAATAAGCCGCAAATCTGGTTACATTCCATGAAAGCAATTGCATTTGGCAATGAATATTTATAAAACCAGCCATTAATCAAATTTCTGTTCAAACCTGGTACCTTTACTGTGTGCCATCAGTCCACTCTAGAGGATGGAAAGAGTGCTTGAGGATGCGATTTCAGCAAGATGACTGTCAAAAAGGTTTCGCGAAAGAATCAACGAGAGGCTCTCTTTTCATTCACCCCCGCATGATAAACGCTGTGTAGATTTAGATATAAACATTCAGTCTGTGAGATACACACAGTGTTTGTGTGATACTCTCTCATTGCGGTCGTGTCATTAAAGTTCACTGAGTAAGGCAATGTGTTCTGCTTTTCAAATGTGAATCATTATGTAAGGCCTTTGGAAGGCCATGCTCTCACCCTCTGCCTGTTTTTCTGCCCTCTTTCTCATTTGTTCACTTGCTCATTCATTTACTCACTCAGCTGGAGTTTCTCTTTTTTTCTTTATCTGTCACTCTCTCTCTGTCTCTCTTGTGCCCTCTGCTATTTCTTCTGTTGAAGTAATATGTTCTTTCTCTGTGAAGTTTTATAAATTTTTGCACAGTTGCTGCATATTTGTCCTGGGTGTCAAGCCAAATACACTACTGTTCTAAAGTTTGGAGTTGGTAAGCTTTTCTAATGTTTTTGAAAGAAGTCTCTTATGTTCACCAAGGCTGCATTTATTTGATACAAAATATACAGTAAAATCAAAAACATTGTGAAATGTTATTACAACTTAAAATAACTGTTCTCTATTTGAATATTTTTAACTGTAATTTATTCCTGTGATGGCAAAGCTGAATTTTCAGCAGCCATTACTCCAGTCTTCAGTGTCACATGATCCTTCAGAAATCATTCTAATTGACTGATTTATTGCTCAAGAAACAGTTCTCATTATAATCAACACTAAAAATAGTTGAGCGGCTTTATATTTTAGTGGGAACGGTAACATTTTTCATGATTCTTTGATATTTAAGAGTTCAAAAGATCAGCATTTATTTAAACTAAAAATTGTAACACTTTAGTATAGGGACCAATTCTCACTATTAACTAGTTGCTTATTAGCATGCCTAGTATTAACAAATTGGCTGTTTATTAGTACTTATAAAGCACATATTCTGCATGACCATATTCTACGTACATCCCTAATCCTACCCAATACCTAAACTTAACAACTGCCTTACTAACTATTAATAAGCAGCAAATTAGGAGTTTATTGAAAAGTCATAGTTAATGGTTTGTTAATATTGAGAATTGGACCTTAAAATTAAGTGTGACCATAAAAATATTTTGTAACATTAATAATGTCTTTACTGTCACTTTGAATCAATTCAGTGTGTATTTGCAGAATAAAAATGTTCATTTTTTTAAAGTTAAAAAAAAAAATCTCACTGAACCCAAGCTTTTGAATGATAGTGTATACAATAATTCATTTTAGGGATATTTTGATATCACCGATCCCTTTGAATTGTCTCAACACTTTACAAATCAAAATGATCTCAATCAAACCTCTGCTGACTCATATGCACGCATGGTGTTTATGTTTGTACCTGTAGTCCATAAGCACTAAAATATCTTTCCTTTTTTTCTCCTCTACTACTGGAGTCATAACTGGTAACTGTCAGACTCAAACCTTTGCTTATTTTTAGCTCTGACAGCACTTCTCTGTTTGTTGCTTTTTTGATAAGGTCAGCTCTGCTTGGCTCTGGGGCTCCTCCAATGGAAGTCAGCGATACGCCGAAGCATTGTTTTGGCTTTAAGTCATGCAACCGTCTGATGGCATGGGGTTTGTTCTTTTTAGAAGTTTATTAAACTAAGGTAAACTCAAGACTCAAGTTTGTTACTGGGGTGGTCTGTAAAGTTAGATCTAGATTTGGTTCATGGTAAATGTGATGATTTTGCAAGATGGTGTTGTTACAAGGGGAAGTAAAGCGTACCTGTTCCATGTGCTCTTGTATTAACAGATTATGTCAGAGTATTTTTATTATATAAAATCTTGTAAACGTGGTATGTTAGGAGAGTTATGCTGAAACTTTATTAAAATTTTGGCTTTGAGAAATGGAAAGAAACAGGTTATGTTTACATCTGTGTTTTAAATATGATGATCCGATTTTTTTTTTTTTTTTTTGGTGTATGATTCAGATGGCTGTTACTCAGCATTGGCTTACATGAATTTCTTTTATATGGGAAACTCTTTTGGTGTCTACCTTTCATGGGGTTGTGCGGTTTTGTGTACATAAATCACATTTTCTTTAAGAATTTTTTAAATGAACAAATAGTTCTGAATATTTTCTTTTGTAACAATGTAAAATCTTTACATTCACTTACTGTCAATGTAATGCATCCTTGCTTAATAAAAGTATTAATTCAGATACAGACCACAAACTTAATAACAGCCATTTATTATTACAGTGGCATGCGAAAGTTTGGGAGGCATTTTGCATGATCTCTCTTATTTTGTTAAAATTATTCACATTTTCACAGATTCTGCAAGGGGTTCACAAACTTTCGCATGCCACTGTAAGTAAGAAATCTGTATGGTATATTAACATTCAGACATAGGCCAAAGTATTTATTTAGTTTTTTATTTTCTAATATTAAAGCCTCTGCTGTTTTTTCTCTTAATACCAATAAAAACATGATCTCTGTTCCTGTTAGGTGTGTTGTCTGTGATGCAGAAAATCCCTGGCCTGCTCTGGATGAATTATGAATGTTGAGACTCTGTGAAAACTATTAGGCATGAGCTCAGTGATGGGTGCTCTTCTCTGAATTCACCACTCTTATTTTATTCCACTTTGTTGTAATACTGGCCAGGCAATCAGGTATCTGAGATGGTAACAGCCATTATGAAAGTCTTTCAATTTTTCCATGAACTTATGATCCCCGTGGTTCTGTATCCTAATGGCACTGAAGTAGATTGTTGCGGAGTGGTGTAGTCTGCTCAGCATGTAAGAGGATTGATTCACCTGACAACTAATGCAAGCAGTTTCACCTGAGAGTAAATGAAAGCTGTTTTACCTGACATCATTCTCTTCCACAATTGAAAAATGACTAAATAGAAGTAGCAACGCTACTTTAAGTACCTATAAAAAGAAAAGCCAGGAAAGATGGACATTACATTGATCAGTCACACAGACACACACTGCCAAGAGATCTGACTCAGTTCAAAGCTGGTATTTGGTCTTGCTTGGGTCTCTTTTCTTTTAAGATTTGTTCTGTTTATACAAAGGCTGACCACCTTGAAACATCCTAGAAACAGACAAAACTGGGTGGTCACACGTTTACAAAGTACTGCTTGCCAGTAAACACAGCAGATACTCTCCAGCCAGTGAAAACAAATATCTATCACCATTTCTTTTTCCGTACCATATGTTATAGAGGCTATGATAGGAGATTCTATAAGGCCATAATGAGAACAAGAAAAGGAACCCGAAACTCTCTAGCTTGAGGAATAGAAGAAAGTTAAAGGTACAGTTCACTCAAAAATTTAAATTTGTTATCATTTACTCAGTCTCGTGTTGTTCAAATCCTGTATGATTTTGTTTCTTCTGTGGAACATAAAAGAAGATATTTTGAAAAGTGTCTTGTTTTTTGGTCCATACAATAAAATTCAATGGGGTGCAATGATCTTTGGACCTCAGTGTTCTTATTTTAGATTTAATAAGTAAAAAATTATGAATATGGTTTAAATACACCTGCCTGTGGAACAAGTTAGATCCAATTAGTTAAATTATGAGATTGGTTTACAAATGTCAGGAATTGGAATCGTTTAGAAGTGGCAATAACACCGTTCCATACTCCAGTCGGTAGGTGGCGGTACTGCACATTGACATGTCTAAAGCAGCATTGTAAACGCACCGGCAAATTCAAAAGCAGCGCCAGAAGAAGCATTCTCCTTGCCATTTTGCATTGGAGAGGCCTGGATCGTGACCTGTTTGCAAGGAAAGTTACATCTGTACTCATTGTATATAATTTGACAGATTTCAGTGTATGTGCATGTATTATTAGTGCTTTTGATATCGTATTACACTAATATCAATGCACGGACTATCGTTTAGTCCACTAGCTAGCTAACTTGCACATGGTGCTAATTAGGGCTGTGTTGAAAACATCGATTTTTTTTATTTCAATCGTTTAGCTCATTAGCTCATTTTTGAGTTGATAAAACGTACAATTTCTTTGTAAAGGAAACTAGAGGTTACTATAAAAACTTGAGTATTGGTAACTGTTTTACAAGTTGAGTACTTGGTTCAGTCAACTTTAAGTACATAGAATTCAAAACAATTTTCTTAACAGCTTGTTCACTACAGTTCATTTGAGAAATAATAGCACATTCGCAGCTGTTACAGTGGCTATGCAGAGTAAAGTTTAAGCACAAATAATTACAAAGAAACATCAATTAATACATTTACATTTTGAAGTCCAGTTTCATCAGAATTTTCAAAATCAGTCCAAAAATCCTAAAATAGCACTGGTTTTAATTTGTATTTTTATTATACACTGCCTGGCCAAAAAAGGTCAGCGTCTGGCAAAATACTTGTGTTTTTATGATTGGATCATGATTGCAGCAATCAACATATTTCTGGCATGTTGTATGTTTGGCAACAAATCTTTTAACCCTAACCTAACTTTTAACCCTACAGTGCTTAGATTTTTATTGTCAGAAGACATACCCATGTACATATTCCAGGATGACAATGTCAAGATTCATCAGGCTCAAACTGTGAAAGATTGTCCACCAAAGAGTCCTGAGCTAAACCCCAGTGAAAGTCTTTGGGATGTGTTGGAGTTGACTTTACACTTCCTGTCCAAATATAAGTCGCACACTCATATTTCATTGGACCGCCTTTAGCTTACATTACATTGTGCTTTCATTGTGGCATTGTTTCGACAACGTCTTGCAACATCACAACATTTGTTTCCATCAAGAGTTGCATTAATTTTTGGCTGAGATGAGGTATTGACAATGGGAGAGTCGAACCACTCTGTAAAGTGGACTCAGCAGCACATCCTAATGACTGTCAATAGGGTTAAGCTCAGGACTCTGGTGGATAATTCATGTGTGAACATGATTCCTCATGCTCACTGAACCACTGTTTCACAAATTGAGCCTGATGAATTTTGTTATTGTCATATGATTGTCATCAAATGTACATGGGTACACTTCCGACATGGTTGTTTAAGAAATAAAAAGCTACACACTGCATCAGTTGGGTTAAAATATTTGTTGACAAACATACACTGCAATAATGATCCAATCCAAGACTCGTTAGTATTTGTTATTTAAATCCAAATGGTGACTTTTTTTTTTTTGGACCGGGCAGTGTATGTTTGAATGATGTATCTAAAATGTCAGAATTTGCAAACTCTGTGACTGGCATTGGGACACAACTCATTCTCTTTGTCTATCTTTCAGGACTGTTGAAGTGTAGAGGCTGAGTCTGAGTCTGCACGTTTGAAGCGTTTCAGAAAATCCTGATTAAATTGAAAATTCAGATGACTTGTTGCAAGCTTTTGTACTTGAGTCATTTAAAATGTTAAAAGTTTAAAATTTAGATGTAGAATGTAGAATGTTCCTTTTTTACTTGTGTACTTCTAGCATGTAATTAAATATTCATGGGAAGTGTGGTGGTGCAAAGCCACTCAACCCCTGAGACTTATGGCATTTTTTTCTGACCACCATCCATCGTTCAAAATTACTGCACGTCACAGATTTATTTTTTAAAATGTTAGTGTAACAAGCAATATTTTTATCATTGATTTACCTGAGGTATCCGATTCTGTTGTGACTGGGAAGGGGGAGGAAAAAATAATAAATTGTAAATATGATTTTAAATTACGTTGAGTTTATTAATAAACATTACCTCAATGTGCTGCATTTTAAGCAAATTGGGTTTATTATATAATATTACAAAATCCTGTTTCTTATACATTTAAAACAAATTGGATTTATTGGTGCTATTACATAAATCTCATTTCTTGTTTCATTTATATATGGTCGGAAAATATGCATCGCAAAGTTTATTATTTTAAATGTTAAAAATATATAATTCAAATGGATGAACATTTTATATGCAATTGAAATACATAAATCTTAAGTACTAAGCCTAAATATTTGTTTTGAAGGCAAATTAAGTGTAAATATTTGTTTTGAGTGTGGTTTATGTGGACTAAATGGATTTAAATGAATTAACTGATTATAGGGAGAACCATCGGGAAGATACTGTAAAATAATATAAAGAGGAAAAGTAAAGTGATAGGAAAGTTTTTGGGGTGGGAGGGCAGCAGTGAGATGCTTTACTCTTGGGAGTCAGTGCACAGTTTAATGGAGCGAAGAGGCCAAAATACTTGATTCAATTAGCCATGAGAGCATTAGGCTGAGCTTCAGAGATCTCTCTATACTCAACATGTTTACATTGCTCTCCTGTAAACCTTGTGTGGTCAGCATATCCCTCTTAATTACTCTCTCATCAGATAGATTCCTTTCTAGTGGTCAGTGTAATTTCCCCTAATCCAGATAAAGGCTCACATTGAAGTAATAGTTTCATATGTGCATGGCCAATCTTGACTTCTTGAGACGGCACCAGCCCACATCAAAGAAGACTCTATTAACTGAGGCAATGGTTTTTGCTTTGTTTGGAAAAGAGGAGAGGTTAAAGCAAACATTGTGGGTGTTTATAACAGAGAATTTGTGTTTTCTCATGTCATCTGAAGCTATTGTCTTCTCTTTTAAATAAAGCTGAATAATGAGTATTTTTTTCATTCCATCATATTTCGTACAGTTCAAAATGTGCATCTGTAAAAAAAATTTTTATTTATTTATTTAGTACGGACCTGAATAAGATATTTCACATAAAAACGTTTACATAAATTCCACAAGAGAAAATAAGTTGAATTTATAAAAATGACCCCGTTCAAAAGTTTACATATGCTTGATTCTCAATACTGTGGATTTTATATATATATATATATATATATACACACACTTTTCTGGGCCAGGTCTCTGTTAGGACCACCCTGGTTAGAAAAGGTTTAATAACTGTAATGGATATAATCTCTTTTTAAAGATTGACATGCATTTTATGGATTACATCTAAATGTATCTGATTGAATCTTAAAACCCACGGCATTACAGATTAACGTGTTTATTACTCTACAAATGTATGTGTATTGAAAGTCAAGCAACAGTTTGCCATCATTTATTTAGTATTTTTTAATATTAAGTGAATATGTATGGCTCTTTTTTAAAAATCATCTCTTTTGTTATATCTCTGTCCTCTTTTGTCTTTCTTGATCTGGTCCCACTCACAATTACTACCCCACAAGTTTGTTTTGTTTCTTTGACCTTTAATGATAGCTGTTCCATTCCAGTCATTATTTGTCGATCTATATGTTTAACTGAAACGTGGTGATCTGCAAACATTTTTTTTATCGCTTCAGTGGAGTGTGCAGCTTTATGCGGTCCACCTTAAGGGGTCTCAGACGGAATGGGGTTCACATTCCACTGCTTTTTAAGACAGCCAGTTTCAAAGCCTAAACAAAGAGTGCAAAACCAGCACCCAAGGTTAAGTCTGAACCTTTAGTAGTTATGCGTAACGTATTCATTTCAATTCGAAATTGCCTAGTCCCACAGCTTCAGAACCTCATCCTTTTTTATCCGAGATAAAAGTTATCTGTTCTCTGTTCACTCCACACAAGTACACAAATAAATGAAGGCCAATCTTGTCAGGAAGAGGCTTCAGGCTCTGAATGCTGATAATGAGACAGGACAGTTTCAGAGGAAGAATGATATTGGGATCATGTCAAATTTAAAGAATGTCAAAAAGTAATATAGATGGAAATGTATCATCAAAGAGGAATTATTGCCTTGCAGAGGCAATAATCTTACCAAAGCAAAAGAGAGTTGTGGGTGAGGGGTAGATATAGACAGAATAATTGAGATATATGGGAAATTATTACAACATAAAGGGATGATTGAGAGAAAAGGATTACTGTGTTGCAAAGGTGACAGCTGTTATGCCAGTAATAACAGCTGTGTCCACTATGTGTCTCTCTCACTGTGTCTGGCTGAGAAAAGCCTCCACTGTCAGCGTGCCAGGAGGCCATGCCAGATCTTGTATCTGCAGAGTTCTTTATAAGCCTACATTTCCTCTTGGTTCATCAATGCACTGTTGCAGGCCATTCAATCACGTCTCAAACATAAGCACACAACACTCACAGTTAGACACCCTGTGCTTTCACTTTTGTTTATATTTTCCCTCAGATTCAACAGTCTGGCTGGATTTACAGCGAGTGATGGGAATAAAATAATTGAGAGGAAACAACACAGCTGGACAGTGGGTCTGTGGTCCCTCCCTGCATTCTCTGCATCAGCTGTTTTTATGTGTCACTCACATGCCGGGTGTTTATTGGCAATCAGTACTTAGGAAATGTATGATTGTGTCAAAGTAGAACAAGATACACTGCCATTCTTACGGTGTCTGTAATATTTTCTTTGTCTTTGAAATAAGTCTTTTATGCTCACCAAGGCTGTATTTATTTGATCCCCCCCAAAAAAACAGTAATATTGTGAAATATTACAAACTGTATTTGTCATTTTAAAATGTAATTGATTCCAAAGCTGAATTTGATCAATGTTGAAAACAGTAAATATTTTTGTGGAAACTGTGATACATTTTTTTTCAAGAATTATTTAATGAGTAGAAAGTTCAAAAGAACAGCTTTTTTAATATAATTTTTTATGACATTCTAAATATCTTTACTGTCTCTTTTTTTTTATCCTCTTTTTGAACGTTAGTCTGTGCCGGAAAAATAATACAAAAAAATCCAGCAAGACTGGTTTTTAAATGATCAGGTGTGACTTTTTTTGTGTTTACACTTCATGTGACAAAACCTGTCATACAGAGCGGATGCTACACATTGAAGCCCTCTCAGACTATCCCTTAGGACATAAAACCGCAGTTTATTTGTTTTTCATGTGCTTTTTAAAAACCAATATAGAATAGCGTTTCAACCATTTAAGCCTTTGCAATTGCAGAGTTGCTGTATTGCAAATGAATGTAATTAATTGCTATGGCAGTAAGAATAAAATACGTAGCTGCAGGTTGTTCTCAAACACTTACATTTTAATTGCACATTACATATCTAATTATATTTTAACAGGAACTCTGCAATGTAAAGTGTGACATTATGTTAATATTCTTGGAAGTTTATTTTGAAAGTGCTTTATAAGACATTGCCTGCATGCTTTAGTTAGCTAACCTCCTTGATTTAAGCAGATCGTTTTCTACAGGCACATCTGTAGGCACACTAATTCTCTCATAATCTCACACTTCTGAGATGACCTAGTCAATCTGTGTGATTGATGGGGGAGAGAGCTGTGTGATGGTGTGAAGTTATCTTCAGGGGTCCATACTAAAACCCAAAACTACACTCCACTGGATTATGGGTAATCAGCCTGGGATGGATTAGCATCTGTCACATTTTAAACTGGAGTACTGTCCAATTAATGCAGAGGAACATAAATTAGACGTTTATCATTGGTATCCCCATTCTATCCAATCAGTCGTTAATTTGAGAGACACTATACAGTCATTTAAATTATGAATGGCTTTCTATGTATCTTTTCTATGTGTGTGGTCCCACTGCATCAGACACGTTAGTTGAGGGATTGTGCATTCTTGCGAAGTGATTCATTTCCTTGTCTGGCTTTATAAGAATGACTTTCAGCATAGACTTGATTTACTGCTCTTCAAAGAAACGCCAAGTTCATTGGCATGTCGAATAGTGAACTGAAGTCAGTGCTCTGTGCAGTCACAGTTCACATGTGGTATGTTTGCCATGATGTGTTTTTCAATGGTGCCTCTTGTGGCATTGTGTTTGTCCATTCACGTCTCGTCACAGGCTGCTTGACTTTTCCCTAATAAATGTCACCAACTGGCTGAGAAATGGCATTCTCCCAAAGCTACAAATAGAGTTTTTTAAAACTTAAAAAAGTTTTAAAATAAAACTTTTTCTTGCCACTTTTTTTTAGAGAGAATTTCACCAATTTCAGGAAAATTGTTCACTTTTTCGAAGACTTGCTGAAAAATGTACTGGCAATTTTTGGAGCTGCCTGAGAAAATATGACTGCAATAATACATTTCTGTGTCTTTGGACACTTGAAGCACTTCACATCACTTCACAGCACTTCACATCTTTGGGTTTTGAAGCACTTCAGGCATGAGAGAATGAAACATGCAACATAGCCAGTAGGAGGAGGGAACACACAACCGCAGACAGACATGGGAAGGTCAGGCGGTTCATCAGTGGCCCCCCTTGTGTCCTACTTGAATGCATCCCTAGAGAAACTCAGTTTATTCAGAGACTCTCCTTTTAACAAGGTTAGGATCTATTCAGATGCTTGTCTCTTTTTCAGGGGCCGTAAACAATAAAAAACAACAAAATCACAAAAACAACACATCGAGAGAATCATTTGACAACTATAATATCCTCTATAAAACGTTGTCAGTGAGAACAATAATTGCTTCCATAATTTATATTTTATTATTTATGATTCTTAGTGTCTTATGCACCTGCACTCTGTCTCGTCAACTAATTAGTACCAGATTTATAGCGTCCATAAAGACGTCCTGCAGAAGCCTTATGTGGAGGCGCTGTACTTGCTGTCTTTCAGGCAAATTGCAGTCTTTCCCAGCATGTGATGCACTGAAGATATTTCTAGACTAAGATTTAGATGTAGCTAAAACCAGTTTGCCAAGCTGATATTCTGGGATGAGAGCCAGTGTGTTGGTATAAATGCACAGGCATCACAGCTCTTTTTCGCCTAAGGTTTCCGATAGAGAGTCTGTCTGTTGCCGTGCGGTGGACTGATTGATGTCTACCTATTCTCTGCCTCTATCACCATTACTCATATAGTTCCCCCCCAGCAGCACTGTGACCCCTCGTCTCACAACAGAACAGATGGAGAGAAACTGTAGACCTGCCTTTTCTTTAGTGACAACATTGTATGTCACTGAAGAAAAAAACCCTTTTGACTTAAGGATAAATGATTTAAACGTAAAGTCTTCTGTGACGCAGCTGAGAAAGGCTACAAGAGCCACTTTTATACTTTTCCTATCTTGGCAAGCCAAATCTGTGTGTGTAATGGTCGAGGCATTTATCTGCTTTTATGCTGGCGCCACAGACTCGGACGGTTGTCGTGGTAATAAACACCGTAAACAGCAAACGTTCGCGTGTCAGCGCTTAATGCGCATATCCTATATGAAAAGCATTTTAGGGGGCCCTTGGCTTTTGGGGGCCCAAGGCGGTCGCCTACCTTTGCCTAATGGGTAAGTCCGCCCCTGCTGGACAGCGATGGTGACAAATCCCAGGGATCTCTGCTGTGGTTTGAGAAAAAGCTTCAGTCTCTCCGTTATCCTTTTTTGAAGTGCACACAGCGCTGTTAAGCATATTCTGTCACCTCAAGTAGTGTGTATATAAGAGAACTGTATTTACAGTCATACTTTTTATCTTTTTTTCACTCTGCTGTTTCTGCTTTCATCAGTCCATTGGAAAGTTTACATTTTAATCATTCAATTTAAAGATGCATGATATATTGATACTATGTTTGATATTGGTCAACATTAGAATTCACCATTTGAAAAATGGCTTAGGTATGGGGTCGGATTAAGGGATCTAGAATAAAGTCATGCAAAAAAAAAAGCCATTAATATGTGCTTTATAAGTACTAATAAACAGCCAATATGCTAGTAATATGCATGCTAATAAGCAACTAGTTAATAATGATAATAGGTCCTTAAAATAAAGTGTTACCTTTTTTTAATGAAAAGGAAACTCAAAGTGTTGCTTATATTTAGACATAAAAGAGATTACTACAATAAAAACATACTGCTGTTTTCAGAACTCAAAAGTAACTACCCCGTTTAAAATGAGAATTATTTTTTCTACTCTTTTGAAGCACCCAGATTTGAACTCGGGAGAATCGTGATGTCACAGTTCTCCTCGACACTCGGCCCTTAACAATGCGTCATTGTCATATGTAATCAAGGAGGTGCGTTCTGCTCCTCACAAAACTTTGCATAGCCTTCCTAAAGATCCGAGCATTAGAAACGCATGGCTGAAGTTTATTTTTAATGATGTGGCTGATCTTTTATTTTTATTGATGTGTGCAATAATTTTAAACTTGGATGTGTATCACAGTACGGAAGAAAGGATCTCTTGCTACTTCTGTTTCATCGCAGCTTGAAATATTATAATATTTTTTACATTTGAGCTATTTAGTTGTACATGCTAATTTCCTCATGCTCAGATTTTTTGTTGTCATGTAACAGTCACTGAAATTTAATCTTTTAACAGTGGTATTAAATAATTAATGTTTTTAATGTGATAAGGAATATCCGAAAAGGAATATCCATTTTTCATACTGTATGTTATAATTTTGTGATACAAAACACTTAATGCACTTAGAATTATAATTTTTTTGTCTCAAAATACAATAGAATTTGAATATCAGCCAGAAATTTTATCGGAATGCATTTCTAATTGAATTGATATTATTTTGTTCTAGACACTTATGATGACAAGATTTACTCTCAATAACAGGTTCTTGTCCTCAGTGCTGATTTTACTGTTGTATTTTTTTTTTTGCTCTGCTCTCACTTCCTCTTGGTAAACAGATAAACTGAGGGGCTGCCACCAGAGTGCCTGTGTATTAAGGAAGTCTTCGCTTCCCTTCACTCTCAGCTGATGTCAGCTTTGTTATTGCTCAAAGTAAATGATGTGAAGATTATTCTCTGCATGCTGATGTCAGTAATGAGTTCAGTGGGCTTTGCTCTAAGCTGCTGATCATCAGTTGTTCTTTTCCTTAGACTGTATTTGCATGATGTCAGTGAGTGAAAGGCTTTGCTCCCAGTGGTTCATTAGCCTTGTACTGCAGACAGATGGGTGCAGACAGACTCTTTCCAAAGGCCACCATCTGACGCCTGTGCGGGGGCACTCGGCCCCCTGGGTAGACTGAGAAAGCTCTTTGCTGTGTAGCCTGATGCCAAAATGTGCTGTGGACAGCTAATATGTTTGATTAGGTTCAGCATAATTAGTTCAAAAGGAATCGTCAAAATGGTGTCTGTACTGATGAATAGGGAAGATTTGCAGTTGTTGGCGATCACACTGTGGTATTTATTTGGGAAAGCACAAATGCTTCTTGTTGAGTGAATGTAGACCACTCATCCACTGTTTGATAAATGTTTTATTCATCCCCAAGTATGTAAGGCCTTTAAAAATCATAAGTGGAAAATGATACTTGGTTATTCTTCCAGATACAGCTGTGTTTGCAGTAACAGTAAGCCTCATTTTCTTCAGTATTCCCAGAGAGAATGGTTCTTTAAATTAGATACAGATTGCATCTGGTAAATAGTTATGTTCTTGACAAATTATGGCATGAATAGCCAAGAGGATGTTTGGGGGCCTGATGCTTGAGATGCGTTTCAGATTTGTTTTGATTGAAGTTGATGATAGACAAAGAGAAAGACAAAGAGAGAGAAAGGAAAGGAACATAATATGTGGAGTAATAAAACACAAAAAGCAAACTTGTTTTGAACAATTTTGATAATGATCAGATGGCTTGCTTTTGCTCAGAACAGAAACGAAAACAAAACAAACGAGACAGTGCTGATTCACACGCACTATTTGTAGAATTACAGTCAAATAGAAAGACAAAACTTTCGATTTGATTTGTTTATCTAATTCTCTCTTATACACTAACGTTTAAAAGTTTGGCCTCAGTAAGATATTTTTAAAGGAAAAAAATATTCTTTTATTTAGCAAGGATATGTTAAATTGTTCGAAAGTGACAGTATAGTCATGTAGAATGTTACCATAGGCTCGAAGTAGATTGGTCTCTCTAAGCGAGATCCCAATTCATCCGACGTGACGTCTCCGTTCCCTCCTTCAGGGAACGAGGGTTACCATACGTAACCGAGACGTTCTTATTTTAACTTTTTAACTTAAATGTATGTGCGTGTAATCACAGTTTCCACAAAAATATTAAGCAACACAACATTGTTTTCAAGTTTTCAACACTGATAATAAGAAATGTTTCTTGAGCAGCAAATCAGCACAATGGAATGATTTCTGAAGGATCATGTGACACTGAAGACTGGAGTAATGGCTGCTGAATATTTAGCTTTGACATCACAGGAATAAATGCCATTTTGAAATATAGTGAAATACAAAACAGTTATTTAAATTGTAATAATAGCCTATTTCACAATATCACTGTTTTTACTGTATTTTTGATCAAATAAATGCAGCCTTTGTGTCTTCTTTCAGAAAGATTTAAAAAATCTTACCAACTGGTAGAATGTTACAGTGAATAACAGTATATGGGAATTTATTTTTATTTTATGAATAATTATGAATGTGGAAATTGCAGGCATGATTACACTAAATCTTAAACTTATATCACTCAATGTTCAGAGCAGCTGAACTATATTAAAAAAACATTTAAATAAATAATTTATTAGAACAAAACATATTTGGCCCTTTCAAATTACTTTTATAATTGTAAGAAATAAAGCACATTATATACTGAATCCTTGAGATCAGGGATCAAAAAAATATATATAAAAAAATACAAATATTCTGGCTTGAATGCAATGCACTTTTTACAATATATCGACGTGACTGCAGGAATAACTTAATTTTTACTGAACTGGGTTTTGTTCAGTTCGGTTTGAGACCTGCCATGAATCACTGTTAAAGGTTAAAATAGCTTTTCGGCCATACACAACCTCCATACTGTTAAAAAAACCGTTGCTTTTCTTGCTCACACCTTTCTGACCTTTAGCACTTCTGTCGTCTACAGAGGGAGGGACAAGCTCAGGGCAATAAACCTCTCAGCCGATTCCCCAAGCAAAGCCCAAGGCTGGCCCAGTCCACACGCTTCCTGCCACATTCCAATACTGACCTGTCAATCACCCTGCCAAGGCCCTGAATCTCTCTGACAGTTTTTCGTGGCGCTGCTTTTCCACTGGGCTTTGCTGTCAGAGACCCAGTGTGTGAGGCAGTAGAGAAAGATAAAGGAGGCACACAGACAGAAGTCATCCCCCTTCACTCACACTCTACTGATTTGTTACTGCAAACTCAGGCATCCTACTAACATGAATAAAAGATAAGAGAGACTTTAAGGATACACCTCACCCTAGCTTTTATACCTCAACCAGATAGACCAGAGGAAGGCATCATTTTGTGTGTTTGTGTGTGTGTGTGTGTGTGTGTGCTCTCTATTCGACATGTGTTTTATACCTTAATGTGCAAAAAAAGCATTTACCGTCCATTACACAAACACAGTAAGTCCTGGGATTGAAACCAGTTTTATAGAGATACAGTGGGTTTCATTGTAAAAATACTTCAAGGCTTCAAGGCAAGTAGAATCACATGGCAGAAAGAATCTTGTGGTGGAGCTGCAGTAGATTTCATCATATGTATTGTGTTGATTGAAGCTATTACTGGCAGCCTAATCAGCAAGGTAGCTGTTTTTTTTTAAGCTTTGCTCTTGCTAAAATGCCACAACACAGAGAAATACATACAGAAACCCTACAACATAAAATGTAATGATCAAGATGTTACTATGTGCATTTTCAGACCTATTGCAGCTGTGTATTGTACCTGTTTGGATTAAAATACACTATAATGCAACTGATGAATGTTGAAGAAAGCTACTGAAGAAAGCTATGTGTTGCTTGTTGATACTCACCCCGCTTGCTTATTGCATGTGTGATTTTTATTATTTTATGAGAAAAAAAACTCATAAAGAAAAATTAACAAAATAAATGTACTGCATGTTCATCAATACTATAGCAACTGCTTGCAGTGCAGTCAGTCCTAAAGATCCCCCCCAAAAAAGAAATGGAGTAGTTATTAGCAGAAGCTAGGAAGATGTTGGCCATCAAGTGTTTACAGTTTGATGGATCTGTCAAATGAGGTTAGCATATGCTGTTTCTAACACCAAACACATCATGCTTCTGTGTAAGTCTGAAGAACTCGACACTTGCAGTGATGTCTCATTTTCTCAGCAAATTCAGTCTCTTCCAGACTGAAAAGTTTTTGCAAATGCAATGTTCGCTACGGATTAGTGGTCGACTGATATATCGCCAAGGCCGATATATCGGCCGATATTTGGCATTTTTCAAATATCGGCATCGGCCGATACGTTTTTCTGCCTGGCCGATGTGTTCGAGGCGCGATTTATTATTTTATCTATAAATTAATAAATTTTATTTATTATTTTGACGGCGCGCCAGGCTTTTATTTTGACGGCGCTGAGAATGGCAGCGCCAGGGCACACAGTGCTCACATTCTCCTCTTCATTGTTTGTTGTCGTCGTTTAACAGTTCTGCCTAATACAGATAGAAGTCTGTCTACTAATCAGATAGAACCGTTGAACAAATGAATTAAAAGGTATACAAAAAGTATTATAACGATTGCTTTTATATTATTAGTAACAGAAAGGCAAACATTATAATACTTTTGCCGTCAGCATTCAGCAAATACGCATATCATTTAAACAAACATTTAAATGACTAATGAACATTTAATTTCACAAACCTTGCAGACTTAGTCGAATCCAGCTGTGAGATCTTGTGAAGTGTGCATTTGTATATTGCCTGATCGTGTGTTCTCTGCGTGACAGTCGATCCGTGCGAATTGAATCCAGACAGGAGGAGAGTTCAGCTTCACTGGAGACGCGCGATCAACTTTAAACTCGTTATTTCACACTATGCTGATTTATGCATTTGTGCACTGTCATATTCATGTCATTTTTACTGCGTGCTGCATGTAAAATGAGTGTTACCTTGGCTTTAGTTGAAAAAATATGATTCCCAAAGCACACAAACTTCCCAGATTACAGAGTGCCCTGTTGGTTACAGTGTTTACTTTCTTTTTGTTTATATATTTTAAAATATTTCTTTATTTGTGAAAAATACTGTAATAGAATTATAGAATCAGGAAGTTGTCATCTAAAGTATAAGTATGTTGATTTTACACATTTATTTTTAATAGAATTCATTTTCAAATTATTTCAAGTTTCTCAAACATTAATTTAAATAAATAAAACTTATAACTAAAATAAAAAATAAACTTGTATATATCAGCTTTATATCGGCCATCAGCCACCCTGCTCTCTAAGATATCGGCATCGGCATCGGCTGTCAAAAAAACAATATCGGTCGACCACTACTACGGATATGAGATCCTACAAGAGAAAGGTGGATTGAGTGTTCTTAATGTGTTTGATTTGCTCCATCTCACACACATTTTCAATGTGATTTTTGGACACCACTTTATTTTTTTAATATAATTGTAAAGAAAAATTGTGTATTATGTATGTGTATATATAATTATTTTCATTTAATGTTTAATGACACTTTTTTTCTCTTCATAGGTCATCCTCATTCTCACTAAATATTACCATGCAGACTCCAACAAAGTTCTTGAGAGTTCCCTTTGGAGGTAAGTGACAGAAGATTTTTTTCTTTTCAGGTCAAATGTAGGTTTAAACACTTAAAACCTACAGATTTAGAGACAAAAGCGACTTCAGTCGCAATAAGGACAATTTTTTTAATGGTGGGTTGGGGAAAAAAATCTCTTGTGGCGCTTTTCAGATGACAACTGTCAATTTGCAATTCAAATGATTTTCCCTTGGGATTCCCCTTGAGAATTTTTTCAAGCTTTTCTATTGATTTATTTTATGCCAATTTTAGATTTCTCATGGAAAATATTAAATGCTATAGCTTCAGTCAGATCAAGTCAAGTTTGTCCATGTGTGTGAATTTTGCGGGGGAACAAAATGTTGCTCCTCTTACAGGTTGTGCTGCTAAATGCAAAACAATTGAACAATTGTATTCAACATGACAAAACCACATTATGCACAGTACAGACAGCAAATGGCTGGACATATACGTAACAATATGCACAGTTTGCATTATTTTTAACCCTTAACCTCTCTATGCCCCTGTCATTATCTGTCTTTAAACATATCCAATTACAAACATTGTACACACATTGAAAATAAGCAGTAAGCTAGATAATGCTAGTACATTACTCCTGTTTTGAAAGAGCAAATTGTTTATTAACATGACTGCTTTAATCAGGTGTTACTGTTTTAAATGGTTACATATTGGATTAAATAGTTATAGATATTGAAATATAGAATGGATAATTCAATTGAAACAAGATGCATATTGAATTAACCGAGTGAGCGAGAAAGACATAGGAAAAGATAGAGTGCAGCATAAGGGGACATTCACATAGAATGCATTTTTGCTTTGAAAAACACGAGATGCAGGCAGTAGAATGGGGAAAAAACTCAAGGTCTGGAGACACGTTTTTTCAAAAGTTGAACTTAATTTAACTTGAGCGTTGTGTTGAGAATGCTGCGGCATGCATGAGACACTGCAAAAGAGGCCAATGCAACATCCAAACATGTCCATCTAGTGTGTGCTTACATAGAAAAACAATGGAAAACTAGCGCAATGGAATGGAAAAATGTGCTCTGTGTGAACAGCTCCTGAAGCTCTGAAGAGAGAAAGAGAGATGCCACTGAAGACCTGATGGCCTTTAACACCGTTTTCCAAGAAGTCAGAGCTCAGGCAGAGAGGAAGAGCATAAGGCAAGAGGAGAATTCAAGAGCAGATGCCAGTGAAAAGAGAGTGAATGTAGATGACTGAGGTCTACCTTTATTCGGTTCAAAACATTCAAACTGACCATCAGCTGACCCTCATTATAAAACATTTCACCCAACAGGCTTAGACTGTCTGTGGGCTAGGGAAAAGATCTCTTATGGAAAGAAAACAGGGTTATAAGACGTTTTCTTTGTTCAAACCATGCAATTTTGCCATCTAAGAAGCAGAAGTTCAGGTAGAGCATAGCGAGTACATCATTTAGAAATTACCATTGTTTATGCCTGGATCTCTCTCTTGTGTTGGTTTCTGCCATCCTCTTGGGTGTGATAAGCGAGCCCAGTGCCTCTGCAGTGAACTTAGAGATGACTTAATTAGGACTGCTGAGGGCTTTCCTGGACCATGTGCTAATTGCCTCACACTATCCACTATTAGCAACTAACCCTGACCGTTTAATGACTGCCAGTTAGGTCTTTGTTTGTTTTGCTTTGTTTGGGGCTTTGTAAACCTTTCTGGGTTAGACAGAGTTAGGCTTAATGACCAGTCTATCGTGAGAGAAACGTATTATTTATTGTGGGGTTTAAAGATTGAGGCCACTGAAGTGTGAAAAGAAGATGGAGCTAAAAATATAGTGCCGCATATGGAATAATTGATGCCATATTTGTTCCAATGCCCTCATTAGCCTGTCTGTCTGAGGTTGATACGAGGGTGGCATTAATTTTACATTGGGGCTCAGAATATATCAGTTGCACAGCTGCCTAATGACCAGGTGGAATGCTAAACACTGTCTTTTTCCCAGCTAGAGCTTCAGCATTTAACGGACCCCATGTTACATGCAGGCAAACATTGTAGAAATGTGCACTAGAGGAGCTGAAAAGAGAATATGTTTTGAAAGAAAGGGCACAAGACTGTACTTGACATGTGTTTGGGCAGGTAGGGAACCTTTGTGGCCATCTGGATATTTCTTTATGGCAGGAAGGCAAAATTATAGTGCAATGCTTCCTTCTTCATTCAGTTCATGACAGTACTTCAAACAGCTTCATGCTCTTTTTCGTTTAGTTATTTGAGTCGTAAGGATATCATATTACTTATCCCACCTATCGAGGGCTGTATTTGACGCACTTGAGTTGCCTTACGTTAGCACATGGTGCTTGTCCGGAACAGTTGGTGAGAACGGCTGCTCCGCTCTCATGCCTCTCATGCAGGAAAATGTTTCACTAACACAGATGGCTTTCCTAAAAAATAATCAATGTTCTAGAATAAATGAATCGAATTAGTAAAATTTTCTCTTACTTTATTCATGATATTCATAGAGCCGCTGAATCCCAGACTTCAAAGACCGGTCCGTCATTAACCAGACATCCAGTCTTTCTCTACAAGTCATTCAATGAATTATGTAGAGTCTTCCGTGTTGATGTTTTAATTGTTGTTGTTCAACTCATAAATTATGCACTGACATTATGATGGAGCGGTCTGAATTCAAAGACACAGGGAGCAGATAAATCTAATTAAACTGGAGATTTAAGTTCAGCTCAGGCCTTGAGGCTTTTCATTGGTCGGGTTAATGTTGAACATTATCTGCATCATGGCAGAAAAGTGTGTGATATTCTTTTGGTAGTTTGGTAAGGAAGTAGCTTAAAGGTGCAGTGTGTAAATTTTAGTGGCATCTAGCGGTGAGGTTGCGAATTGCAACCAACGGCTCAGTCCCCCGCTCACCCCTCCCTTTAGAGAAGCTACGGTGGCCTACACAGGTAAAGATGTTGTCGGTAAAGACAGCAGAGAGCAATGAGATTTCTTTACAAAGGTAAATTAAGGAATTATATTTACTTAGTCATGTACTTGTTCATCATTGTGTCAGTGTTTTATTGGCAAGAACAACAAAGTGACGAAACGCGCTCTGTAGAGCAGTTTGTCCGTTTAGGGCTACTGTAGAAACATGGTGGCGACTTCCATGTAAGGGGACCCGCGGTGTATGTAGATAGAAATTGCTCAATCTAAGGTAATAAAAACATAACGGTTAATTAAGTAAGGTCTTTATACACATCTGAAAATATAGTTATGTATATTATATTGCATTTCTGTCAATAGATCGTTGTAAATATTACACATTGCACCTTTAAGGTACAGGGTTTGTTTATTTGAATAAATGAGAACACAGATTATGTCATTGTTTGACCATTATTGTACTGTTATTTGGACAGTAAATGAAAGAATGCTGTAACAAAGTTTCTGGCAGGGCTGTTGATGGAGGATAATCAAATCAAATTTTAATAACATCTATCACTTCGCTGAGAAAAACCACCAAATAAAGATTATTATGGCAGATGATTAAATCTTTGAATAGATGGTCACCTTACAAAAATTTGATTAGTTTTCAATATGTTTTATTTTCATAACATTAATCATAAAGGGATAGAGTAGCCAATAATGAAACTTTGTTTCAAAAAGATCTTATTTATTTATTTGTGTGTTTGTTTGCTTGTTTTAAATAACACAAGGGTGAGTAAATTATGTCCGAATTTTCATTTTTGGCAGAACTGTACCTTTAAAAGATCCTTCCTTCCCGTCCTTGTCATTCTCGTATTCTCTCTGAGGTATTTTTTTAATGATCAGTCTGCATGTACTTGCAAAAACACAAAGGTGGTACTTCAAGCTTGAATTTCTCTGGTGGTAGAAAAATTCCCTTTTGCAGAATTTATGTGTTGGGGACATGATTAATGGTTTAGTTTTTTTTATCACATTATTATTTTTGAATAATTAATCACACCACATTCAGTCGACAGCATTGGTTTCTGGACATATTCATGATACATGATTGTCCCTTGAATGTTCATGGCCATGAGAAGGTCTGGGGTTCTTACATAATGTAAGTATACTGAAGTATGAAATATAGTATACTAGTATACTGAATCTGGGCGATCAGGGTACATAAAAATAAATATATCAAAGCTGATTCTAAGACACCTAGAGAGACACCTTAATAATTCATGATAGCACTTGCAGTTAGCACTAGCCCTGACAGACTTTACACACCTGAAAATATACGTATACTCCATT
Source organism: Sinocyclocheilus rhinocerous (assembly GCF_001515625.1). NCBI lineage: Eukaryota > Metazoa > Chordata > Actinopteri > Cypriniformes > Cyprinidae > Sinocyclocheilus > Sinocyclocheilus rhinocerous. Next base: position 215,763 of record NW_015624205.1, on the reverse strand, counting down.
AAATTTCACATATGTATTGTGCTGTACTCTGTACCGCTATTATCAGCAGGACATAAGGGCAGGTTGGGGTGGAGGACGGATTCTTGAGGAATTGACAGAAAGAGTGAGGCAAGCAACTGTTCACATTTCATAGTGACACTTTATTTTGCTGATACCGTCTTACCTTAGCATTTTATTTTTGCTACCAATCCTCTATAGCATCTTTAATGTGAGCTTTTATTTTTAACTCACTCTGTTTGTTACTGCTATTGCTCTTTATTTGTTGTTATTGACCTTTATGTCAGTAGCGAGAGGGCGAGAACACAGCAAGTCCCAGTGATCAATGAATATGTGATTATGTGTGTGTGTGTGTTTCCTCTGAGGTCTTGGTTTAATTCCCTATAGAGCAAAAGAGATATGTATGACAGCGGTGAACTTCTCCTGAGGTTCTTTACTTAGACTGAAAATGCATGTTTCAGTGTCAGTGATCTTAGATTTAACTCTGTTTACATGTAATATTTTTTTCGTATCCACCACAGTCATTCTGCATATGTTATTAATTTATATCTAAATTATCCCAGTCTGAAGTGGGAAAACGACTCTCTTTTGAACTTGACTTAAGTACAGAGTCAGCTGCTAAACAAGCGTTTCTCAACCAGCAGCCCACGGCTGGCGAGCTCTGACTTGTGTTCTCTAATTTTAACCATTTAGCAATGATGGTGTTTCATCTCTTCCTGCGCTTTCACCAGTGCACATGTACGAGCTGATGATAGTGAAAGTTTTTCATACTTTTGCATTGTTAAAGTATCATGTGTAAAATATAACCTTTTTTAATTAAACGAACAAATAAGCTTTTTATTATTTCAATGGAATGCACTTCATCAACAGCCAGTCTAATAAGAAGCTATCGGTACATGTGTGTTTGGAGCACGTCTCTCTATATTTTAGTGCCATCAAGCAGGTGATCCAAATACTGAATTCACCAACTGCGTTCAGCATTGGTTCATTGATTGGTGTTGCAGAAGTTCCCTTTTCAGTGAGGGACTTCACCTCATCTTCAATTATAGATGTGAGAGAGGGCAGCCAATAAAATGAGATCACTTTGGAATCCTTTCATATGTTGGCAAAAGGTCGTCCAAGCTTGGTAAATGATCAGATTTAGACTTCTGACTTTGTGAAAGTGTTTCCAGTTTGGTGCACCATATGCAGCAGACATTTAGCGATTGGAGTGGGTGGTATGTGTGGGCATGACTTCTATCTCATATCTCAGACTAATATCGTATTATTTTTAACAGTGCAAAGACACATTTTATAAAAATCTTTTTTTTTAAAAACCTGCTATCACCCCTTTGAGGCCCCCCTGAGGAGACACAGTTTGAAATTAATGCTACATTCCCACAGCATCATAAAATGGTTGCATGTCCTGATAAATGCGGTTTTGCTCACATGATGATTGCATTATGCAACTACTGTATATAAATATTCAGTACCCAATACGTGTTGTCTGAACAAAACCTAACTAGACAACTAGTTGTTTCAATATTTACTTCAGTTACAGTTACTACGGTTACAGACATTATTCACAGGTACTGTGAGAGCAGAAATTGGGTTTGTCATTATTTGTTCATGCAGACAATATTCGAGGTGCTCCTGTAAGCGGTTTATGAAGAGGACAATTTAAGAATCACACCTGTTGTCAGACTCAGCTGGACTGTACATGGCTCTGTTAAACTGAAAGAAAGATGCCGGATTTGAAAAACCCCTTGTTATTTAGTGTAGTTTATGATGATAAAATGTTATGCACTGCTTCAAAATATTAATAAATATGCTTTCTTTCAAACTTGTCAAAGAACCAGTGGAGCTTTTTTTTACTTATTGCTTTTTTCCTGATGTATAAAAATGACCGCTTCTCAGAATCTCTTGAGCAAACTCCCAGTCGCGCTGAAGCTGATTGTGCAGTTTTGAGAGCACAGAAGCAGGCGGCATGAATACATTCTGATGTGTTTATCTGGAGTGCACCACAAATAACAAGAGTGTGCGCACGGAGAACAGACAAGGAGCTGTTGTGCATGTAGACGCAGGAGTACACCCACATTCACACAGTGGAAGCGGAACAGCACTTCCAATCACACCTTTCAAATGCATTTTGTGTTTAATACTCTCTCACACTTGTCTTGTGCAGATGGGATTTATAATTCATGGGTTCTTCACACATCTTTTGAACTGCTGAAGAAGGATTGCCAAGAGACATCCCACCCATCATGCCTCACTAACACACACACGCACACACACACACACATAATTCTCAAGGGGATTCACTCCTCCATAATACATGAAGAGATTCTCCAGCTTCCCATCAACCCCCACCCCTCTGACCCCCTGTGCCTCCGACAAGTGTAATTAAGGGTCCTTGGGGGAGGAAGAGGGAACAAAATGAAATCACTTCAGACAATGCCTCCCAGGCCACCAGTCTTTTTTAAGAGACTTTAAAAACTGATTTTAGTATCTCAATATCCCAGCTGTTTATGCCTTCACTTTATTATTTTTTCTTCTATTTATTTCTACCTTTGTTCTACTTGGATTTATCACAGCTGCTGCTTCTCTCCATCTCTCTGTGTCTTTGTTCATCCAGTCACCCGTCACTCAGCCCACACAGAATCAGCACAGAAAGCTCTGCAGATTTCCACAGAATAGGAACGTCTGTCATTCACAGAGTTCTACACATCTTCCCGCCTCTTCCATGTTTGTTTATTAAACATTTTGGCTATATTTGATTATCACTAGGACTAGGAGTGTTATACTGTCAGGTCAGCTTAACACATTTTACCATGAGTTTTAAAACAATGGCGAAAATGTCAGCAACAGATTCTGTGTTGTAAGAAATGTTGTTGAAGAAGTCTTTCACCAAGGTTTCATTTATTTGTTCAAAACCACAGTAAAACAGTATTGTTGTGAAATATTTTTACAATTTGAAAATAACCTTTTTTTGTTTCAATATATTTTAAAATGTTATTTATTTATTTATTACAAAGCTGACTTTTCACCAGCATTTACTTTAGTCTACAGTCTACATTGTAATGACTTTGATCACTTAATTTTAAGGGAATTAATTATTATTAATTCATTCAAGTTTTAAAAGGACTCGAATCTGAAAATTCTGAGTCAACCTGATTAAAGCTGAATTCAAATCTGATAGTTTACACTTTAAATCAAGGGTCGTCCAGCGAGCCGGTGATTCTTAGTATATTAGCGAGTGTGGATCTGCCATCCTTCTGCTGGACAGGGAGCTCTAAAATTGTCTCTTTTGTTGATCTCTTTTGTTGATTTAGCAATTTATGTGTTAAATGGTCAGGGGTATCACGCATCTGGTCCTTGAAAGCCCGTAAAACCAAGATAGTTTGTATCCTAGTTTGAGTTAGGGTTTAAGCACTGTCTTTTAGGTGAGTCTCTTGAGAGATACGCTAAATGGGACAGGAACTGCTTCAACCCTTCACTGACCCTGCATGAGTTTTACGACCGCAGCTGGTTGCAGAGGAGTGCCTCAGTTTGTCTTAATGGAATGTGGTTGTTTCATGTGTGGATTCAATAGTGTAAGTGGGTCCGTGCGAAGACAGAGATCCTACAACATGTTTACATCATCTTTCAAAATGTATTCTAATATGATGATTGAGTGCTCAATACATATTTTTTGTTATCATCAATGTTGAAAACAGTTGTACTACTTGAAACTTGCTTGAAAATGTTTAAAAAGTTTAAAAGTTTTTTTTCATCACATTTTCCTGTTTAACAAAAACGGAAAAAAAATAGATCAAACATTTTATTTTAAAGAAACAAATTAAAAATGTTTCTCTTTTAGTCTTATACACCTAACAGTACCTACTCATCATCATAAGGGATCATTATATTTGGGGGTCCCTAATCGGCATCAAAAAGTTTGAAAACCCTTGCTTTAGGTTATAGTCCTGTAAATCTTTCTGTCATGACTTTTCATGTGTTTCTCCATGATTGAGATTTTGTAAACTCTACTCTTCTGCAAGAATCTTTCGCTTTCCCTTCCTCACAGCCTCTGAGTTGTTAAATAGTTAATCCGTGCTCTGGCTCTTCTCCTGCATGTATATTGTAATGTTATGGGTCCTGTGCAGTGTGCGCCCCACTGGTGTTTCTGTAGAATCTGAGAGAAAAATAAGATCTGTAAGAATAACATAAACTATAGTAACATAAGGGTGTTTTTTTTTAAAACCCCTTTGAGGACCTGAACCAATGACCTCGAGCCAGAGGCCCTCTGTATAGAAAACATGTAGAAGGTTGGAAAATTAGGAAAAGGAGAGAACAGTCCAGGGAGACAAAATATTCAAGTTGCCGTTCTCCACAGATCATCCTAGTCTTTTCTCAAGAATCGAAATGTGAACTGACATGCTTTCTGGCACACTGTATCTAACGTTCCCATGTCTTTGTGGTTGTGAGTGTGTGTCATAAGAGCTTAAAGCAGCAGTAATGAGGGAAGGTGATGATGGTGCCATTCACAGTGACTCTTGTTACACCCCAAAACTGCTAATGATGATAATGAAGGAAAAGAAACAGACACAAACAGAGAGTATACTTGTGCATGTACATGCAAAATAATTTCAATATCAGTATTTTTGTTGTACATAATTGTGTCCATGTATAAACAGCTTTTGCTATGATTTGTGCAGTATACTCTTGTTCATTATGGCAATAAAGCTTCTTTGAGTTCTGAGAAGGACTTAAAATGTAGAGAATTGGTTAGCAAGATATTAAGTAAATCACTTCAGACATACACAGCTAACTGGAAAGACTGTAATTCAACAGCTAGTCCTCAGCTGGTTTCTTGCACATTTCAAGTGGTTTTGCATTTCCTACATAAAGGCTGCTGACTCATAAATACTTTCATCCACTCTGCTGTTTCTGTGGCAGTGAAAACTACAGAGTGTGGGATGTGATAGACACAGAGAGTCTAGTAGATTGTTGTTTGAGACAAAGAGAGACACATATGATCTGATCTGCTGAAATGTCAGTTGAGTTATTGTTTGATGTGTAGGTGTGAACCGAGTTTAGAAATGATTTTTTAATCATTTGGAAATATTTTCCCCCCTCAAATAGATTTTCATTATGAACAGTCTAGAAAAAAATTTCAGTTTTCCACAATTAATGTTTGGCAAGACACTGTCTACCATCTTAGTTAAATTATCATTCTTTTATTTAGTTTATATGTCATCTTTTGAGCTTTGGCCAGTGATTGCTTCAAATTCATACTCCAGTGTTTTATTTATTTATTTTTTCGTTCCTACACATTCAACAACTGATCTGACAGCTATAAGTCAGTATGGTAAGATGCACTAAACTCGTAACTAGAACAATGGAACATAGCAAATATAATATTTTAATAATAATATAACCCTAAAAAAAAATTTTTTTCTCACTCATTTGAAATATCTGGAGTTTTTTTTTGTCCCTTCCAGTGGCATTTTTGCCCAGAACCCTGGTCTGTTTCTGACCCTGGTGTAAATATCGTCTAACTGAAAGGCTGTGTGAGTAAATGCACTGCTTTGAATATATGTGAAAATCTGAATGTACAGGTGCATCTCAATAAATTAGAATGTCGTGGAAAATGGTTAGAGAGTCGGACTCGTAACCCAAAGGTTGCGGGTTCGAGTCTCGTACCGGCAGGGATTGTAGGTGGGGGGAGTGAATGTACAGCGCTCTCTCCCACCTTCAATACCACGACTGAGGTGCCCTTGAGCAAGGCACCGAACCCCCAACTGCTCCCCGGGCGCCGCAGCATAAATGGCTGCCCACTGCTCCGGGTGTGTGTTCACGGTGTGTGTGTGTTCACTGCTGTGTGTGTACACTTTGGATGGGTTAAATGCAGAGCACTAATTCCAAGTATGGGTCACCATACTTGGCCACATGTCACGTCACTTTCACTTTCACTTTCACTGTCACTTTCACTTTCACTTTCACTTTCAAAAGTTCATTTATTTCAGTAATTCAACTCAAATTGTGAAACTCGCCACTGTCAAAGAAACCTGGGCTTCCATACCACCTCAGTAGTGCCACAAACTGATCACCTCCATGCTACGCCGAATTGAGGCAGTAATTAAAGCAGAAGGAGACCCTACCAAGTTATTGAGTACATGTACAGTAAATGAGCATACTTTCCAGAAGGCCAACAATTCATTAAAAATGTTTTTTTTTATTGGTCTTATGGAGTATTCTAATTTGTTGAGATAGTGAGTTGGTGGGTTTTTGTTAAATGTGAGCCAAAATCATCACAAAAGAAAGAACCAAAGACTTAAACTACTTCAGTCTGTGTGCATTGAATTTATTTAATACACGAGTTTCACAATTTGAGTTGAATTACTGAAATAAATGAACTTTTCCACGACATTCTAATTTATTGAGATGCACCTGTATGTGTGTGGGATTGCTTAGTCTGTGGACAAAATTGTCCCTAGAAGTGAGCTGAATCAATGATTCAAAAAGAAAGTGCATTATGTATTTTGTTGTGTTTTATTTACCCTGTAATCGTTATTATTAATTAGCTTTATATGAAAATAATAGAAGTGTATGGCTTATCCTCCTTTAGATAAGTAAATGTGTGTGTTTGTGTGTGCCTATGTGAAAAAGAAGAAAAGAGGGAAGGAAAGACATGCAAATCTGGAATGTGAATGGTTTTTGAACTAGCTGAATGGAGTCAAACGCGTCACCATCTGGAGAGAGTTTCACATTTCTGTGGACATTCCTTCAGTGACGAAAAACAGACTCGAACTAAATTACAGGCAGCTGCTGCTCTGAGAAACACATAGGGTTGAGTGAAGAGGAGGCGAGAGTGAAAAAACAAGTGTCCCCACACATTTGTTCTTCATTTGCTTTTGAGAAAACTGAATGCATTCAGAGCTCAAAAAACAATGGCTCTTCTCTTTCCTCACACGTTTTCCTATTTACCCTCTCCAGTTAAAGTGCTTGGCTCGTCACCAGCAGGATTTCACCCTCTGATTTTGTTGCCGAAGTGAGGCTGAAGTTCCGAACCTCACGGCTCAGGGGCTAAACGGTGCTGACAGAGCCTCTGTAATTACGGGACACACGGGAGTTGTAGTTCTCTTGCTCTCGCCCTGTAGCAGCTGAAATGATCTATAGGTTTGTGCAGGTTAAGTACTATAAAGCAGAATCATAAAGACGTTTCTGACAGGTGGTTAAAAGAAGATCTTTCAGGCATGTCTTTGTAGTGTAGACATGTCTACAGCTGCTTAGATATGCATATGCACACACTGTTATTTCTTTTCATCAATACCCACTGATTTGTGCCTTCTCTCTCTCCTCTAGACATGAATAATACATTCCTTAATTTCCTCGGCCTGCTTTCTGACCACACACATGCTCACCACTGACCGTTACAATTTATTTCATACCAGATCACTTGGCTCTCACCACAAACCATGTTTCTGTAGTGCAAATGTCTTATAATATTAAAAAAACTGTTATCTTAAACTGTTAAATACTATCTCATGAAGTACACTGCTTTCTGTCGTTTATTTTAGGGCCGTGTTGTGCTCTGATTTGAGTGGTCTCACACAGGTCCCGCTTTGAATCGAAGCTCTCGCACACACACACACAGACACACACTAATGCTCAAGAGTGAGTATTCAGCACGTTTCAGATGCGAGTTTACCATGGTGCTGTAGGCTCAGTGGGGAGCACTGAGGATATACAGTCACACAACATGACACAACATAGAGACTATCCATCTCTTTCCATTTTCCAACAGACAGCCTGCTGCATGTGTGTCTCCGTGTGTGTGTTTGGCAAAGGTGCTTGGCAGACAAGCCCATCAATGCTGTGAAAGTGTTTGGCAGGTTTTTATCAAACACCTCTGCTGGATCTCATTGGTTCAGCCCGGCAGGGTGGTCAACCAAAAGAAATCCTTGGTTTAACTTCAGTGCATGTGCTGTGCTGGTCTCTTGTATAATAACATGCGGTCTTAGAACTAGTTTTTGTTTAAAATGAACAATGTAATACTGTACATAGTCAACTTGGCTTGAGAGCCGAACAACATATGTGATTAGAATTAAAAAAAAATTCTCTGTGAGAACTATTTGAGAAAAACAAAAACGATGATAGGAGTTCAGAGTGTGAAGAGACCTTGTTGTGCTGCTGAACACAGTGTACTTGGACAGCGGCCTAGCTTCAGGCACATGAAGCTCACTTTGCTGTGATCTCATTCTCTCACTCCTTCTCCTGCTTTCTTTAAGACCAACACCTACACACACATGCACACAATAAGATGGAGGCTAGTGTAAGCAAAAAGGGCAAACTCATGATGTGTAAATGTGGCGTAGCACATGAAGCAGCAGTTAGAAATTTGTTTATACAGGGTCCTTCAAATATTTGAGCATTTAAGTCATACTAATATATACAAAATATCCAGTGGCATCTTTACAAGAAACATCTTTAGTTTATTATACTTTTTAAAATAATAAATCCAAATTATTTAGATATTTTGATACATAATTCAAAGACATTTTTAATTATGACTTAAATGTCCAAAAAGGAACTTAAGTGATTTTTTTTGTAGCCACTGTATATACAGTATATTATTTGATATGTTTAAACTATATCAACAGAAGCTTCTCACAATTAACCAAATTTACAAAAGGAATATTGGTTTTGATTGCATCAATGTCATCGGGTTAAGAGTGATCAGACTAGTGCAGCTACTGTGTGTTTTTTAAAGATATGAAAATAATGTACAGGTTTTGTTGATTAAGAAGCCTTATAATGTCATTTTTGTGGCCATTTTCCACTCTTTCTTTGATTAAAACTGACACCTTTTGCTGCTGTACAGACTTCTATGTAAATGCTTTCTTCACAAATTAAATGTGATTCAGCTTTGTCTCAAAGCTCCAGCGCCCCTTACACACAAGCTGCGGGTTTGCTGTATTGTTTAATTTAATTTAGAACTTTTCTAATCCTTCAAAAAACAGCCTCTTTGCAACGCTTGCATTGCATTACGTTACATTGATTTGTAATGTTTTTACATCTCAGTAATATTTGCAGATTGTGTGAATGTATTTCATCTGTCTTATTCGTAAAATTGCAGAAATTTAGAATGACTTTTATTTTTTCCAGATTTTTACTATGGTTCAAGCATTAATTATGGGGGTCAGTCCCATGCACACCTCCTGTAGTGCTTACCTTGCCATTACCCGCAAAGGTATCAATGCTCTGGGTCAACTATCGGGAAGGCACCAGTACAACATGGTGTGCAGTTTATTTAGAACATTGAAATTGGTTTGGTAAAAGTTCCCAAGAGATGGACCATAGGTGGTCCCCTATTAAGGTCAACTCATTGCATAATGAATTGACCTGCCCTGCAAGGTAAAGATGTTAAAAATCATAGCTGATAATTGAGCCTGGTACATTTGCCACACTGGAATGGAAGATTAAGTGGAGTTGCGTATTTTGGCAAATATAGTAGTCACTGTTATGGCTACTTGTAACTGTTTTATGTTTTGGAAAATTGGTGGTGAATTTGCATGAATTTGAAACCTCTAATTTGTATTTTTTTGTATGATTTGCTTATTTAGTGTTTTCATACTAATCTAATTGTATGCTAACTCGTAAAATAGTAAAAAAATAAAAAAAATTAATGTAAACAAGACTGGATATTAATGTTCAAAAGAGATTATTTGGCCACTGTTACTCATGCAGTATATGAGCTCAATTTGGCTAATTATACTGGGAACACAGCACGATTAAGTAAATAACATCAGTAATGAGCCACAGTTGAAATGAACAAGTAAAAATAGATTATTATATGATAGCTAATTATTAATATTTCTCTGAGAAAACACTTTCTCATTACTCAGCCTCAATACCATAGAAAGTTTGCTGTTTCTCATAGCAACTCTGGCTCAGATTCTGTGAACGACTTGATTGGTTTGGGACCCAACAAGAATAATGGTGTGGATAACCTCCCATGATCCTTCACAATTTCATTCCAAGCCCCAGGGCAAAGAGAAAGAAGGAGATGGGGAAAGAAATTGAGATTTTGGGAGAAATCCACACCGAAAGCATTGAAGAGGCTTCTTAATTAAAGCAGAAGTGGCCAACACAGATGCTGTCATACTTTGCCAAGCCTTTGGCCACCTCCTCCTCTCATCCATTCCCTTTCACCCCAACTATCCCACACACTTTTCACACTATGGAAGCCCTTGGGTAGCAGGGAATGAACAGTCCTGCGGAAGTTCTGAAGTATAGGAAGTCCTGGAGAGAGCCAAGTGTGCTGCGCTCTCGCTAGCTGATTGCTGTGAATGTGCTGCACTCTGAACAACAGTCAGTCAGTTTGGGGCCTAACATGGAAATCAGGTTGACCAAACCATGAATGAACACCAACAAGGCATGCATTCATTAATGCTTTAATTTCTCCTGAATGCTGCTGAGGAGTTTTGAAGATGCACAATGTACAATGCAGGTAGAAGGAAACTGAAGTGATATCGCATGTAAAACTTTCAGAACTTTCAGCTGGTATTTTTTATTTCTGGGCATATATTTTCTTAGAGTTTATTGTCTATTCTGCAGCCTGCTCTTTGTCCCCTAGACCTCAGGAATATTTGGTTTAGCCGGTCTTATCAAGCGCTGTGTGCTGCTGTCTGATGATTCAGCTTATCTGGGTGTATGTGGCAAGGCAAACCAATGAAGGCATGAATACAGACCTAAGGAGATCTTGATTTTTGTCATGAATAAAGACAGACAGGTTCAGGCACTGAGTTCTAGCATCACAAACGGTTTCGGCACCTAAGAAGGAAAGAAAGACAGACCACATGATTACCGAGTTACCCGTCCAGAAAACAATCAGGCTTCCACTTCAGCATAACAGGCCCATCACATAATGTGGTTGATGTTGTAACACATGTGGGCACATTAAGTTAATTAGTCTTTAAACTGTAAGATGATTCAATCGTCCCAAGCCGTAATGGCATGTAGAAGGAGAGAATAGATTGACTGTGTCTGTCTCCTGTGCTCGTTTGATTGTGTTGTTAATGACAGGGAGGATTTGAAGTGATTATTTTAATATGATCATGACTGATAAGATGTGAGAGATTGTAATTTAATGTAGGGTATTTATGCTCATTATATCCAAAATGCAGCTTTGTAGACAAAAGCAAAATTAACTTTAATCACACATTTTCAGGAAATTTGGAGTGGTTTTCTGGTACTTCAGATATTGTCTCCACTTGTATCCATCTCTTTGGTGCTCAAACTTTCTATGTCAAAACAGTAATGTGTGCAAAAATATTTGATTTCTACAACAGGAACATAATGAAGATAAAGCTGTAGCATTTCAGAATAATGTTTATTTGTAGATCATTAATACATAAATATTAAAGGGTTATTTTACCCATAAAGGAAAATTCTGTTATCATTTATCATGTCATTCCAGACGTGTATGAATTTTTTTTTTTTTTGTGTCCATAAAATAAAAAGTCAGTGGGGTCCTATTTGTTTTGGACCCATTGACTTTCATTGAATGGACAAAAAAAGTGGAAACTTGTTTTTTTAACCTTCTGAGTAATGTTTTTTTTTTTAGGTGAACTATTATTTTAATTGTATAAGATTATTATTATTATTATTATTATTATTATTATTATTATCC
>NW_015624205.1:188623-203604 GCF_001515625.1 Sinocyclocheilus rhinocerous | reverse complement strand
CATTGACTTTCATTGAATGGACAAAAAAAGTGGAAACTTGTTTTTTAACCTTCTTGAGTAATGTTTTTTTTTTTAGGTGAACTATTATTTATTATTATTATTATTATTATTATTATTATTATTATTATCCAATAGTATAATTTAATGTTAGTACACATTTACAGTCATTACTATTAATAAACACATGAATTCACAGATGGTTGTAGCATATTCAGTATGCATTACATACAGGGCCAGACTGTGTTCTACACCCACAGCATCAAACATGTTATCCTCTTATTATTATTATGAAAATATTTATAACATCCGAAGAAGAGCCCTCTGTCCATGTGATTCTCTATTTAATCATCATTTCCAGACTCAGTGTACAGGCACACTCAGCAAACAGGCCACACACTGGCATAGTGCTAATCCTCTTTGCAGATAGCTTTGTTAGGTCCTGCTGGGTGCTGCGAGGAGGCCGGGGAATGAAGCCGCAGTGTTACTGCTGACCACTGCGTCCCGGTAGGGAAGGGGCGGGAGGGTGCTGGCTGTTTTAATTTAGTAATTGATACCTGCTGGCTCAGAGTGTGACTGATGGTATTACTTACCATCGTAGTGTATGCTCAGGTATGCTGTGAGTCCAGTACTTACTGGCCCATTGAACAGTTCTGTAATTTGCTGTAATTTCTGTTATCCCTGTTTTATTTTTATTTTTATTTCAGCATTGAAAGGATTAGTTCACCAAAAAAATTAAAATTATGAAAATTATTATTTATTAACCCCCATGTAATTCCAGACCTGTATGTTTCTTAACTTTGTGAAAAACAACAACAACAAAAAATGCAGCTTAATGCAGGACAAAAAAGTTAATAAAGACAGATTTTCCTGAAGTGTAGTAATGGTGATGAATCTTGGATAGCAGAAATGGTTACAGCTGATTTTATTCGTGTAAGATTTTACTGATGCAATGTTTATAAACCAGAAACTGATAAAGACTCATTTTAACCCGCCACTTACTGAATTTGTCTCTCGACTGTTTGCTGGAAGTTGCTGACTTTGGCAGCGTTTTGGCAGGGTGTTGAAAAATAAAATTTAAATAATTTAAAGTGCCCAAGTGCCAATTACAGTGAATTGTGTTAAATATAAATCAATATATGTCATGTTAGATCAGAGAAACAGTGGGTGAGAGTAGGGCTGGACGATATGGCCAAAATTGATATCACGATATATTTCTTAATTTCGGTCGATACGATATAATTCCGATATCGATATGAACACTATTTATCTGAAATAGAAATCTTTTGTAACATTATAAATGCCTTTATCATCACTTTTGATCAATTTTAAGCATCCTTGCTAAATAAAAGTATAATTTCTTCAACAAAGTCAAACGGCATAAATAAATTAATGTATGGGAAACTGGTAATGTATATCGAAATATCGGAAATGTGTTTAAAAATCATATCACCGTTATTGAAAAAAATTATATCGCGATACATATTGATATTGAATTATTGTCCAGCCCTAGGTGAGAGAGAGAGGAGTTGAAGACGAGAAACTGGATATGTGCCAACGTGAGCTCCCACTGTAGGGAATATGAAATTTGGGTAGCTTAAGTAGGAGGTGTCATATTAAAGGGAGAAATATGGCTTAAGGCTTTTGTTTATAATATTACCTTGGAGTTATTGAATTTGGGAATTCATAAAAACAGTAAGAAATTTCAATGAGAGTCATTGGAGAGATAGAGGGGGGACCATCCGTAAACTCTTTAGCACATACATATCACTTCATAAAAGAGACTTTGTAAACATGTCATTCTTAATGGCCCTCATTGGGCTATTAGCGTATTCTCACAGGGCACACATTTGCCTTCTTTATATGTTGATCTATGAAAAAACAAGAAAACACAGGCAATGGTTATAGCTAATGTGATTACAGTTTTTAATCTATTAGTCATGAAGTGTTCAGTCTATTAGTCAAAACTGTTTTCATATCTATGCACTTATAAAAAAAATTCTGAAAAGGCATAGTAATTTTGACATTTACTGTATATCACTTTAAAAGTGGAAAAAACATAGAGATGCAAAACATTTATTTTCTGACAATGAATAATATAGTGAAATCTCACACTCGAACATCCTGAAATTAAGAAACAGGGAACTATAGCAGAATTCCATTTCAGTGACAGGAAATTAATGGGCTTTTCCATAATTTACTCCTCAGGCCATCTGGCCCTGAGAATTTGTTAGATTTCATCTCTGCGAGGCAAACAGCAATCTAACTCTGTGTTTGTATGGTGTATTAATATATGAGAACTCAGTGGCTGATCTGCAAACATCACCATCAAGACTGACTGGAATCAGTGGTAAATAAAGCATCATCCTCATCTATATTATTCCGTATTAACAGGAACGCCCACACAGTGCAATACACATCCCCCGGCCTTGACATGTTCCTTCATTAAATATTGTGAATTTGAATTTATGCTTTTAGCTACCAATATAAGTGTTCTCAGCTTTTATTAACACAAATTACCATGTTTATATCCATTCCACTGGAACGCATGAATGTCTGCAGATTCTGCCTGGACTGCCTGGTTTCACATCAACAGACTCGAACTCTACAATGTCTGTTTAGCTGTTTCTGTAAAAGTTCTTTTCGACAGTCATGCCTAATGGTTAGAGAGTCTGACTTGTAACCCGAAGGTTGTGGGTTCGAGTCTCGGTACCGGCAGGGATTGTAGGTGGGGGGAGTGAATGACCAGCGCTTTCTTTCACCTTCAATACCACGACTGAGGTGAGACCCTTGAGCAAGGCACCGAACCCCCAACTACTCCCCAGGCGCTGCAGCAAAAATGGCTGCCCACTGCTCCGGGTGTGTGTTCACTGTGTGTGTGTGTTCACTACTCACTGCTGTGAGTGTGCACTTGGATGTGTTAAATGCAGAGCACAAATTCTGAGTATGGGACATACTTGGCTACACACAAGTCACTTTCACTTTCAACTATCCCTTTAATTCTAGAGAGAAGCAGAGACACATGCAAATGTATATCTACACAGTAGTTTGTCATGTCCATAACGTCAAACTCACTGATTTCCTATTACTTAGAAAGCTTTTTAAGTTTTACTTGTTTGTATGGAAAATTATGTTGGGATTTGCACCATCACAAATCTTTTCCTACCAATGTTTAAAGCAGGCTAATTTGTCTTTTTCCTGTGCCAGCGAGTACACGTCTGTTCTCTATTCACTTTTATTAAATCAGGTCACACATGAACTTCCCTTTCTACTTGCTTATCCTGGCTCACCATGTGCTTGAGATTGATCAAATCTGACCTGATTTCCCAAGGGTAGTGTGGCACACAGTTTAAGAAGCATCTGCTGCGTTTCCAAAACACTGCTCAAGTGGACAGGAACAGCAGAGAGGGCACTTAATGAACTTCTGCTGTGTAAACGGGTGACTTGACACATCATGTTTATGTTTATATTAAAGTAAATTTTTAAGAATGTTAATGCAATTTACAACAGATTGATTTTACTGGAGTTTACTGGCAAATCTTTAGAAGCAACATGTTTTACAAGACCTATCAGTTCATGGTACCTCTGTGCTTTATTACTTATGGCACTGTGGCAAGATTGGTACATTCTGTGACAGTACATTTAAAAATCCTGCCACCCTGTTATTGCACCATGAAATTATTAAACATAAAATACTTGTCCTCTCTCTCTCTCTCTCTCTATATATATATATATACACAACAGTTCTTTCTGGTCCTTGAATCTGATTGGCTGAGAGGAGTGCGATATTCTAGTGATATCGGAACTCCAAGCGTTTCACCCATTTGTATCACTCCGCTTGCAGTATTTCTTACAGAGAGTGTCATGGCGGACGCCCAAATCCACTATAATTTTATAAATAATACTGTTATTGTGTCACGAAATGTAGTTTTAAGAGTTTTTAGGCGATAATGTGATAATAAATGTGATAATAAATATGCGGTTTGTTAATAAAGATAACGTCTATTTGAAAATTAGCTTTGACGTTTTTGAAGATGTGAGCTCCAGGACGTCAGCGGCCGTTCAGCGCTCATGAACCCGCCGAGAGCAGCCTTACCTCGGTTAGATATTTGGGAATTTGCCTCTGGCTCTGATGTCTCTATAGTGATTAAACATGAGATATAATTTGTTTTGGGTAAATTGCTTAAGTCTTTGGTCTCATTAATGCTGTATATCAGAGCGCTGCCTTTGTACTTTTAACTGAATTGCCTAGCAACTTTTATTATTGTTGTTGTTTATTAAATATTATTATTCAATAAATAATATTTATATAAATAATTGTAGTATTTAATAATAGTATATAGTATTGGGAAACGTGTGTGTGTGTGTTCGTGATGGTGATATTAATTACATTGTTCCACCATTAGATGGTGACAAGAGACTGTTTTTTTTGTACAGTCTATGGTGAGTCAGCAGTAAAAACTTTTATATTGGAAAAGACTGAAACAGTTGTAAACAAGGAAGTTATTTTTACTTTTAATAACAGCTTGTAAGACGCAGCCAATACTACTATAGTAATATACTGTATATATATATATATATATATATATATAAAAACATAAACATTTTTGAAAATGGCCTCGTAAATATAGTGAAACATCTAAAAAAATCATGATTTGCTTCCAATCAACAGACTCAGAATGAATAATGTCTATTTAGCTGTTTCTGTAAAAGTTCTGTTTATCTAAATATTAATCTTTAAAATAGTTGACTCATTTCCAGAAAATATTTAAGCTATACTTTCTTAACTTGACATAACCAGGGATTTCTATCACTCTTTTCTTTTATTGACCATACAGATAATTGTAATGAATCTAAATGAAATATTTTAAAATATTTTTAGTTATTTCTTTTATCTCCAACCATAACATTCACAACCTTGTCATATCTCAGTATGTACAAGCTGATTTATGTCAGTGAGTATGAAGTGACCTGCAGTGAATACATAAACAATAATAGTATTCACCTGGGAGAGTTCACGTACAGGATCTAAGTCAAAGCCATTTTCCTTCCATATTTACTTTGTTTCAGATCAATGAGATTCAAAGCAGCTGTGAATCTCTTGATGTGTTGTGTATTAGGATAAAACATGGCTCTTTTGAGGATGGATCAAATAATATTGAAAGTGAAATAGATCACTCCTCTTTCCTAGTCAAGGACTATGTGTTTCAATTATGCTAAGTGGACTGCTGATTAGATTACCTGTCTCTTGTGCTTCCTCACCATGAGTGAGACTCATTCAATTAGATGGAGATGTGTAGATGGTTCTCAAAAGCCCCTCTCAGACAAGTTGTCAAGTGTCTTAGTACCTGCCGACCCCCCACCATCACAAATACATTGATTACCTCAATGAGGCTTCAGAATTGTATCTGGTTAATGTCATTAATGGTTAGAAATGTGTCTCTTATTTTTGCTTTTCAGGACCATATGAGACAAAAAAGAAGCAATGCTTCAAAAGAGCACCCTTGTTATTCTTGAATCTTTTTGTATGGGGCTGCACGATATATCGAAATTATCGAAATATCGCAAATGTAAATATCACGATATGCATATCGCAAAGGCATGCGATATCTGAATAATTTTAATAATAGGCTACTTCAGTCAAAACGTTGCAAAAGGTCAAAGTTATATAGGTCATCGTATATAGCAGAGAATTGCTTGACGTTAAAAATAGTTATTAAGTGCAATAAGTTGCAGAAAACAACTCCTTGCCATCTCCTCTTGCTGTCTGACACACACCTGAAGCACGCGCACAAGCCGCATCTCGGACAGCGTATGATCTCTAGTTTTCTGTGCGCACTCCCGCCGAACACTGCCAAAGCGCACGCGCACACAGACACGTTCACAGTACGCAAACACCGAGTTGATTCGTCTTTCGCATCTCCTTATGTCTCTGAACAGACACATACACTCAGAATTATGTCAAAATACCCGTCTCGACGATCATTCTCGTAAACGCAGTCCGTTATGTTTTAAATGAATGTAAACAGCTGAGAAAGAAATCGGATGTGTATCATTGTACATCTGTGCAGTCGGTTTTAAAGGGACAGCAACCTATAAATACCTGCTGCTGAATATGTCACTAATGTTAATCAAACAACAAAACACAGCTTTAACAAAGATTAATCTAAGTTTAATTCATACAGTGAACACTATGCAGTGTTATTTAACACTTATGAAATTTCTGTACCTGAATACTACTGTTTATTTTGTCTATGCTTGTAGTTTGTGAATTTCTTTTTTTCTTTCTTTTTTTTGGAACTTTGTTAGGCTATAGTTTTTGCTGTGGTATATGAAGAAGTACTTAGCGTGTACTTTAAGTAATAAACGGAAAGCAAAGTTACATTTATATAAAATAAGTTGCAAAAAGGTGGAACATTTCCAGTAAATTTCGGAAACATTCCAGAAATTTCGGAAACTTTCCAGGATTTTTTGGAATATGCCAGGGATTTTTGGAAAGTTTCCGGAAACTTACCGGAAATTTTCCACCCCATTTTCCAATGCTAAAACACTGCTGGTCACTTTCAGAAGTTGTAGTGATGCTTTCTTTTCCAAGAAAGAATGTGAAACATATATAATTTTCATTTTTAATATTTTAAAATATAATTTAAATTGATTTTACACACTTAAAGCAATATCGTATCGCATATCGAATATCGCATTTTTTTTTTCAATTTCGCACAGCCCTATTTTTGTACATCCTTAGAATTGAGAATCTGAGAAAAATCTGTGAGAAATCCCTCTACAGGGACATTCAGAGATGTTGGACATCATTATTTAGAAAAAAAATTCATTCATTAAAATAAATAAATATATTTACTATATTATTACATATATAATATTTTTCTATTGTTTTATGTAAAGGCAATTAAAATTATAGATTAATCAAACTCCCTTATATTTATGCAGTGTACAAAGGATTTGAATTAATCTGTAACTATTTTAATTGCCTTTGTATAAAACAATAGAAGTCTACAGAATGTCCTCATTTAAATAGCCAAGTAAATGTGTGTGTATTTGTTTGTTTGTTTATTTGAGTGTGTGTAGTTTAGTGGACGCATGGGGTGATATAACAGGGCAGATGTGAAGACCATGTCATTTCAGTTCATCAGTCAATCACCATCACATTTACAATATTTATACTCACCTAATTTATTCAGCATCAAAATGTCAGAGACAGGAGAGATAAAATACTTATATGGATGATTACACAGTTATCTGTCATATACTATATGTTTGCTAGTAGAATTGTCTTTGAGACCATGGGAAGGGGGCAGAGTATTGGTCTTATGAAGTATTCTAATTTTTTGAGATAGTGAATTGGTGGGTTTTTGTTAAATGTGAGCCAAAATCATCACAATTAAAAGAACCAAAGACTTAAACTACTTCAGTCTGTGTGCATTGAATTTATTTAATACACGAGTTTCACAATTTGAGTTGAATTACTGAAATAAATGAACTTTTCCACGACATTCTAATTTATTGAGATGCACCTGTATGTCAGATAAAAGACTATAGATGCAGTTTAAGTAAAAAGTGCCTGAGAAAACCGCACTGTCCAGATTCAGTATCTAATGTCAGTGTCATTATACTATCGTTAATAAATAAAAAGTCTTTCACCTCAGAAAAACGAACTATCCTGACCTGTCAGATGTTATACTGTGCTCGTAGCGTGCACTCTTCAATTACACGCGCAAATGCGGTGGCACACGCTGTATATCATTTCACTAAAGCGCTTAAGAAACTACTAGCATGCAACATATGAAATAAAAGTAAAGTAAAAGTAAAGTAAAGTAAAGTAAAGTAAAAGTAAAGTACTTAACTGGAAAGTATTTGCATGAAGGTATGATATTCATTCTATTCAGGAGCCGTTTCCATGTTTCATTAACAGTTCAGTATTGTGTATTCACCATGGTAACTGTGGTTTCCATAACCCAAAAATGTTATTTTCACTTTGTGTTATTTTGTATATGTTTAAATGACTGTGGTTAACTGTATTAACAAAATCTAGTTTGGAACTGCTATGTTATAGCCTTACGTTATAGCAGTGGTGTAACTTTGTTTTAAAAAGTGGGTAGGACAGGAGTGTGTGGGATGTGGGGTACGATAACAATTAGAAAAGGAAAAAAGAAATTGCAAAAGAAAAAATATTGTCCAAAAATCAATTGCAAATAGTACGCTAAGTTTAAATAATCAACATTGACGTAATGTTTAATGTGAAAGCTTCATCCTTACTTCTACTATAATACAATATATTGTTAGTCCTGAGATTCTTCACGTTAGTGAACAAATCGTCATCTTGGAATTATAAGGTTCTATCTGCATTCTGATATCGAGATATTGAACTTAAATGTTTTTGCATTCCAAGTGATATGGTATATGGGAACAAGTCTCATACATCAGCATACATCAGTCCCAAAATGTACACAACTTAAAAAAACATCACATAATGTAAAAAAGATGTCACAGAATAAGAATATGTGAATAACTCAATTTTGACAAAAATGACAGATAGAACCTTATAATTCCAAGGTGACGAAATGTATAGCTCCGTGGCAACTGTCTTGATTACTTAATGGTGTAGTGGTAAATTCTTCGTTTATTGTGTTAGGGGTTCTGGGTTCGAATTCGGCCCTGTAGAGTTTCATTATTATTATTTTTTTCCATATTAAAACCAAAGACGTTTATACTTGTCGCATTTGCTGTTGTACAATTCTTTAAAACGACAGGGGACTACGAGGAGTAATTGTCCACTAAAACCATCGGGAATTGGGTGAGTAGTAGTAGTTTGCGGTACAATACTCAAAACTTGACGTCTCGCGTGATGAATGATTTGATGAATTAATTAATTTCTTTATGTACAAACTGATTAGGTTTTGGGTCAATTTGGAAGACTGTGAAAAATGTTTGTTTTTAGTACACTTTAAACCCACACTACAAAAGAATCATATAAAACCCAGTAAACCTTGAGAGTATTATTTGTGACATTAGAATAAAATATGGATATAATAATTTATGTATAAATCTAAATTGAACAATAATCTTTTTTCTAATTTAATTTAACATTTTCATTTCATTGACAATTTTATTAAACATGGACCTTTACTTTCATTAAAAAGGCTTATTTCTGCTTTTTTAGGCTCATTTTGTAAAAGTAAGCTATTGATATGCAAATGTATCTTTATGTATAGAGACAAAAGAATGCGGTTAATCACTGTCTGTCATGTCAGTTTATAGTAGTCGTGTATATTTGCGAAAACACTAATATGGTACACCACAAAAAATCTTCAGCTTTTGGGTTTATTTTTGGGTTCTAATCTGCCCTCATATAATTTTTTTCCCTTATTAAAATCAAAGATATTTACCAGTGATCGTATATCAAGAGCAAGGACATGTTTGTATGTATTTTGTTTTGTGATTGAAACGGAATGAATAGATAGTCTCCCCAACGATTAAATGATATATTGAAGCACTGGTATGTGAAGACTGTGCACGAGCCACAAGAGAACATTCCGTCAGTAATAACATCGCAACGAACATTCAGCATGATTTAAAAAACGTCTCTGGTTACTGATGTAACCTCGGTTCCCTGAAATGAGGGACCGAGACGTCTTGTCAAATGCTGATGCATTGGGGAAACACCTTTCTCCTAGAAATACTGAAGCCTGATTGAATAACGCTATTGCATTGCAATAACCAATAGCATTCAAACGTGCGAATGTGGGAGCGACACTGCCCCCTATGTAATGCGTCACTTGGCGCCATTTCCTCAGAATCTTTCGATTGAATAAGCAAGCTACGAAAAACCCTGAGCAGACGTAACATGGCATGATCGCGACGTCTCATTCCCTCATTTCAGGGAACCGAGGTTACGTTAGTAACCGGAGACGTTCCCTGTCAATATCGGTCTCTCGACATTGTATCAGATGCTGACGCATTGGGGAACGTGTCAAATCACGCCGTGAAGGGTGCTCAGCATAAGGGGGCCGGATAGCCCGAATATGCTACTATGTCATATGACAGAGCCATGGTGGTAAGTTGCATAAGCATGTATATTCAAGTAATTCTCCGACATTAGGCACACATAGGCGTACGATACCAAACCTAGTTGAGCACCATTATCTCAGAGGTTCAGCATATGAATTGGTTAGGGGGCGACAGTGCTGGCCCATTATGCCACCCCATTATGACGTATTTTATGCTATTGGACTTAGTTGAAACACACACCAAAGCAGGGGGGGCCTTACTCAGCCACTCTAGCGTGTTTATTGAGCAGTACAAGGGAAAGGAAGCAGTGAGCCCGGCGCTTGTGAATGTTGTAACCATAACTCGCTGATGAAAGGGGCCAGAGGCCGCTCAGTGAGTGATAAAAACAGTGAAGAACATGGCATATGTAGTGTACACGGCCATAAGACAGCTCACCAAAATGAAGCGGCTAGCCTGGTTCATTAATAGAGCGCAGAAATTTAATTTAAGTGGACTGACCTGCTATTTACGGTGATCGCAAAAATGAAGCAGCAAGTACCAGTTCATTAATACAAGACCACTCGGGGCAAACGCTGACAGAGTAATAATCTGGGCTCTGAAAGGTGGTGAGAGCACTTTAGGGACAAAACCCCTCCCTAAGTTTGAGAACAGCCTTGCAGTCACTGGGGTCAAAATCCTTGCAGGACTCGTTGACTGAAAGAGCGTGTATGTCACTGAAAGAGCACGTATAGCACTTCGCCAAAGTGAGTGCTAGCAAAAGTGCAGACTTATAAGAGTGCATTTTTTATGAATTCGACTGCAGCAGCTCGAACGGTGGATATGACAATGCTTTTAGTACCAAAGCCAAATCCCAAGTGGGGATTGTGGGTAGGCAAGAAGGGTTCATCTGCCTCGCTCCCTGTAGAAATATGACCACTAGATCATTCCTGCAAACCGGCCGACTGTCAATCTCCTTATGGAATGCTAATATAGTGGCAACGTATACTTTGAGCATGGAAGGTACACGGCCACCGTCTAAGCAATCTTGCAAGAAGGATAGAATAACTGCAATCGGGCAATTCACTGGGTCTTCCGTCCTTGAATTGCACCAGTTCTCAAAGACCCTCCATTTATGAGCATACAGGCGCCTTGTAGAAGCGGCTCTCGCTTCAGCAATAGTATTCAGCATACACTGAGGGTGTGTAGCTACTGGCAAGCTCCGCTGAGCAGCCAGACGTGCAGTTCTTATAATTCCAGTTTGAGACGCCAGATCGAGCCTCCCACTTGAGACAGGAGATCCTTCCTTAACGGGACTGTCCAGTGTGGCCCCATCAGCAGTTTTAGCAGGTCTGGGAATCAAGGCTCCGTGGGCTGTTTCCTGTTTATTTCTCCTCCCTGATCTTGCACAGCACTTGATGGAGGAGTTTTACTGGCGGGAACGCATATTTGCGCGCTCTCGGCTAATGGTGGGCATTCATGCACTTTGTGAATGTGTGTGGGGCAAAGGACAGGCTGAAGGGGAGGACCGTAAACTGGTTTGCAATTCCCTCTAATGCAAATCTCAGAAAGTGCCTATGTCGAGGGGCTATTTGAATATGGAAGTATATGTCTTTGAGATCCACAGAAACGAACCAATCCCCTGGCCGAACTAGCGAGAGGACTTGTTTTAAAGTAATCATCCTGAATGAACGCTTTGCCAGGGCTCAATTCAGTTGGCGCAGATCCAGAATAGGGCGCAGCCCATATTCTGGCCCGTATTTCTGAGCCCATAGAAAATAACGACTGTAAAACCCACTCTCACACTCTTAGAGACAACCTATCTGTACCACTCCTTTTGCCAGCAGGTTATGAATTTCTGCTCTCAGAAACGGGGCGTTTTGAGCATGAACTGCAGACATCACCACGCCGTTGAATCGGGCCGTCTGCGGGCAAACTGCAGTGTGTATCCTTTTTCTATAATACTCATTGTGAGGTGATGTGACAGCTCGTTGGTGGGGCACAGAGAACTGTCTGCACAGCGAGTGTGAGTGGTAATTGGAAGAGGTAATTGGAAGAGGAAAACAGCTCTTTTTGTGAGGTTGTTTTGTTTTTATTGCACAACAAACAACAGAACAATTCACAACACTCCTGTTGCGGCCGACGAGGGAAACAGGCAAAGAATTGGGATGGGCCAGATTGCAGCTTCTTCTTCCTTCCCAGGCAGTCAGAATCGCAGCTGAGTTTTCTGGGCCGGGATTCCTGATGGGCGAGGACCCTGCCAGTTAACCCCCTGGGGTCGAAGCCCACATCACGTCTGTCTCGTATTTTCTTGATGACCGCGAAAATAACAAAAAATACTCCGTCAATTTTGACCGTACAGATAAGAATAAGGTATCGTTTTAAACTGCAAAGGGTCTACTTTTATTTGTGTATAGTCATAATAACAACAAAACAATGTGCTTTTGTAAAATAAAGAAAATAAAAAGGGTGCGCTCTCAGTCCTCACTGTCTCCGCGAACTGCTTTTAGAAACACGTCACTAAAATGAAACTAATTAAATAAATTTAATTTAATTTAATTTAATTTAATTTAATAATTTTACCTCAGAAGACGCACTGAGAGGAAAAAGCTTTATGTTTACCTCACAAACAGAACGCGAGCGCGGCTGGAGCCAGCAGAGGAGATCTTTCATGCCAAGTAAGTAATGTTTCTTATTTGCATTAGATAATGTGTTGTTGTGACATAAACTTGAACACATTTACTAGTTGGACTTTTCCCTAACTATAATTCAAGACTAAAATGTGTGAAATCGAGTGCAATATTTTTTGAATTATGATAGGCAATCATTCATTACATCTAAATGTACGGCGTGAGGATGGTTTTATGTTCAATACTATAAACAATATATAAAAGTAATTGTTTACATGATATAAAAGTAATGTCTAAGAATGTTTAGACCAATCATTACTGTGAAATACCCTGTCTGCAAATATGTTCAAACGTGCTTACCAATAATAATTTAGTTTCTCAGATATACAGTAGAATGTCCTTTTTGTACTGTATGTGCGTCTATGATATAAAATCACGTGGGAAATATTAGTGATTGCTAATGTAATAATATAGTTTCTATCGAGAGCCAAAGCAAAGCAGCCCACTTGGTCATGGAAATGGAGATTCCTGCCTGCACAGGAACCTGGACCACAGCTAAGACCATGTGATGCATACACTCCCATGAGTCTCTTCAAAATGTTGTTCAAGTTTTCTGCCGCTGTTTTGGATAATTTGGATATTGCACCCGTGACGTCTTGACTCTTGTGTTGTGGTTTTTTTTTTCTAATAAAATGTTTAACTGCACTCACAAATGAATTTCAAGTATGCAGCTCATTATGTGGGCCTTTGTCTTCTCAGGTGTGAATCATGTTTCAAAAAAGTGATGGGGACAAAATTGACTCTGGCAAAAAGTGGCGGGGACATGTCCCACCCGTAAATAACGCCTATGCCTTATAGGCTGTTTTTTCATCAGTATTAGTCATATTCTTGCAATTTATGTGTTAAAGGGGTCATATTTTTGGGGTAGGGGCGTGTTTGTTTTGGTGATTTCAAATATAAACATTGGCTACCAGAAATCCCTTACTCTGCCTTTAAGGGCATCAGTGGCTCAATGAAGAACCTTTAACATCCAGGAAACCTTTCCGTTGCGCAAAAGGTTCTTTATAATTATTTATTTTTAATTTTTGTAATTTTTAAAATGTTCTTTAAACATAAGAAAAAAAAAGTTAATTTAAGAAATTAACGCCTTTTTTGGAACCTTTATTTCTAAGAGTGTAGCATGATTTCTGTTTCAGAATGTTTATGTGACTGCTTTGGTTGTGTCTGTATCTAACCAGATTGTTTAATAGTTGCACAAGTCAGAATTATCTGACTTGTGTGTTCCCAGCCTCACGTTGGCAGCTGAACAGGCCCCCTTGCAACACTGAGTGGTATGTCATGTTTCCCTCTGATTCAGCTCTGCTGTTGGGAGAAAATAGCCTGTGTGGCAAATGCTGTTTTTTAACTTTCATCAAAGAATCCTGAAAAATGTGTCACTGTTTCCACAAAATAATTACACAGCACAACTGTTTCCGACATTGATAATAAGAAATATTTTTTGAGCAGCAAATGAGCAAATTAGAGTGATTTCTGAAGATTCATGTGACACTGAAGACTGGAGTAATGGCTGCTGAAAATTCAGCTTTGCATCACAGAAATAAATCACATTTTAATATTAATTTAAATTGTGATAATATTTCACAATATCTCTGGTTTACTGTGTTTTTGATCATATAAATTCAACTTTGATGAGCATAAGAGACTTCTTTTTTTAACAGAAGTATAGGTTCAAAAATAAGTTCTATAAAGTAATGTATTGTACTGTGAAGTGCTGACAGTTGTCACGAATCCCCTGAGCTATTTGTAAACAATAGAAGTGTTCTGGTTAGCTTGAATGTTGCTATGCTATTTATAGAGTAGTGGTGAGGTAATGTCCTTTGAGAGAGTTGTAGGGTGGATGTTGGTGTTTGGTTTGAGAGAGATGTCAGAGCTAATCAAGGCAGACATAATGAGTCATTGTAACTTTGGTGAACACAGGGATTCATCAAGACATCTCGTTTCTCTCTCTACTGACTCCCTCCAAATGATCTCTCCTTTTGGTTAACTGGTAGGTGAACCTTCCTCTCAAGGCACTACCGACTCACTGCTCCTCAGTTAGCTTTTAAATGATTTACAGGCAAACTACTCCTTTAAAGGATTTCTCTAGGGGTGCTCCGATCAGGATTTTTGAGGCCGATCACCGATCGCCGATCACAGAAAGCAGTATCTGCCGATACCGATCACCGATACCGATCTTTTTAAAGCCTTCTTTTTATAATTTATAACTATTTATAGTGATACTTCAATCAGGATTTTTAGACATTTATTCAGGGCCTGAATTTCATTTTTGAAAATGGGGGAAATTCCCTCTTA
>NW_015624205.1:160114-188566 GCF_001515625.1 Sinocyclocheilus rhinocerous | reverse complement strand
AAGCCATATGTGTTGACTGTGAAAGACAGTATACTTTAATTATATGCATTTATGGTGCAATTGCTACATTTTCGTTTTCATATGTACTGCAAACAATGTGCTGTCACTTTAATTCAGCGCGTGTATCACAGCAAAAATAGACTCGGTGCGGAAACGATCTCTGCACTGCTGCAGACGCACCGCTCCTGAACGCACTGCCGTGTGCAGTGTGAATGCTTTAATCCGTTAACATGAGCGCGGGAAAAAAACGCACCACATACCACGCACTGCAAACAGAGTAATGTGATCGTCTCACACAAGGTTTTCAAATTACTTTGTAAGTTATTTAATGAAGAAATATGAAGGTGAGTACCTCATATTCAGCATTATAATTATTTCACCCGTGCCGGACAGAGACTGAGATGGTGCCGCTGCATGTCATGCCAAACCTCTCACGGCAGCGTCGTCAGCTTGAGATCGTTTTCTTGAGATTGGCCTTTTAGAGACCGCCGATCAAACATCCCAACATGATTATCGGCCGATAGTGATCGGTAGCCGATCAATCGGAGCACCCCTAGATTTCTCACAAAAAAAGTTTGTCTGTTGACCAAATTAATGGCACTAATATATAGTCTGAACATACAGATTCTCGAAAAGCCATATTGAAAACATTCCCTTTGTGAGATTGATGTGCCTTGAAATAGTCATAGATATGAGTTATGAAGTCTCATGACCTTTTCCTGCTCTCTGTGCAGTAAAAACCGTATGATAGCCTTTCATAATAGTAAGTGAGAAGGCATTAGTGAGAATTAATTGCCCTCCTGCAGTATAATATGAGGGGTGTACATTAATCAGCAGCGGCTTAATAACTACCAAATACATTTCAGGCATCTCTGAATGGAGTGGCCACTTCATTGAGTTTTTATCAAAAACTATATTGAAAAAATGTGATAGGATTTCTTATTACAAGTGCATTTATTAATCTTCTACAGTTTGTTCTGTCATCAGGTTAGCAGTTATTTTATTTTGTTCTTAATTCTGTTTAATTCAGTTCACCTCACATCCTTGTACAGTAGCTGCATTTTGAAGTTTTATTCTGCATTTTGCATTTTGATGTGTTAAGGCCCGTTCACACCAAGAACGATAACTATAAAGATAATTATATTAGCGTCCACACTAGTGGACAATATTGTCTGTTTATTGCAAGCGCACGCTGGTCTGCCACTTTAAATTCTCGAGCTTGTTATTGCAGAATTGATTCTGATTGGCTGTCAATGTTTTTATCGTTCATCAGCTGGAAAAAAAATCTTTCTGAAAGTGATTCCAACTATATTGTTTCTCTGTGCCTTTATCGTTATAGCTGTAGTGTGGACTCTGCTATTCTTTAATATTGAGAACGATTTTTAAAACTATATCTTTATCGTTATCTTTATAGTTATTGTCCTTGGTGTGAACAGGCCTTTAAACTTGCTTTACACAGATCACTGTGATTTTCCCTTGAAAGATTTATGTCTCATTTGACCACAACTCTTTTTTCATTGTATTCAGGCCACTATTATGTCTTTTGGTAAAATTCAGACATGCTTTCATATTCTCTGCTACTGAACCTTCAAAGTGATCTTTTTGGCTGTTCTGTGGCTTCTCTCGCAAGTCTCCTTGTCCGTGCAGAGAATTTTGATAGACGACCTTTACTAAACTGAGTGGTTTGGTTTTGATTCCACTTTCTGATATTTGAGCCAACAGAGCCCACTGAGACATTCACACACTTGTAAATTAATTTGTCCTAATTTCAGCATTTGTTGTGTTTATTTATAACTAATTTGGCATTCTCTTTAGTATTCATTTCAGTCTTTGAATCCTTTAACTGTTAGGTTTTCAGCCAAAAAATGCTTTTAATGATTCAAAGGTAGAAGCCGATTGTGAGGCTCTGTTTGGCATATTTCCCTTTTTCATTTTTTGTTAAGAATATCATAAAACAATATAATATTGAAATAATTAATATTTGATTTAGTGCTTAGGAATAGATAACACAGCAAGCTACATTTCACTGTTATTTGCATTTCATTAAAATGGGTGAATTTGGCCTAAATGCATTTACATAATAAGTGTGTGCCAACATTCAGCACAAGAACATCTTGTTTCTTAAATGCAGAAGGACTAAAATACCTCTAATTTTCACAACAACAAACACAAAGGATAAAAGGAAATCAGCATCAGGGGATATTTGCACGGTGGCACAGAAGTACCTTGTACTGTTGTAGCATTGTAGTAAACACTTCACAGATCCTCTTGAGCGCTGATACCTGGCTCCTCACGGTCTATACCTATTTGTGTCTTAATGGTGTGCAGGGTATTTAAAACTGACACAATTATGAGTCAGCAAAGACGTTGGATCCTATTCAATGTTTTGTTCTTTAAGAATTCTTGAATGAGTAATTAATCAGTTGCTGTTCTAATGTGCTGTAGTTCGTTCTGTAGTTCTGTAGCATGTTGAAGTTGTGTAAATGTTCAAGAAATGCCACATTAATGTTATTTGCCAGTATTTTGGATGCTCTCCAATGCGCAGAAATTATGTGCACTCTTTCTGATTTACTAATTTAGATATTTTGATTTACAAATTGTCCTTTCTAATGTCATAGACGTGTTTGTGCAAATGAAAAACATTCACTCAGGCTTTTACACTTTTGTTCATGTCCTTGAGTCTAAGTGTGTCCATTTACATCTATGCATTTGGCAGACACTTTTATAAAAACTTAACGGCATTTCACACAAGGTATACATACTGTATCACAGATGCTTATGGCCCCCTATGAATGCGTCATGCCGCAACCAGTGAGGACCTCAATGTAGGCTTTAACAACAAGCGCAATCTTTGTGCTTTCGACCACTGATAGTCCAGTACTACTGAATAATCTGGCTAAACTAAACTAAAAACGGAAGTTCTACCTTCTTGTTTCAACCTGCTGGACAGTCGACAACTCTTCTTTTCCCACCTAATGCTGGTGTGACGTACCTCAATCAATATCACACTGTATTTGTTCACTTAGGCCAGAGGAGAACTGGATCTCCGACTGAGACTTTTTTTTTTCTGTTACTGTCACCTGATGGAGTCTTGGTTCTTTGCCACTGTTGCCTGGGCTATAAATTGCACTTAATATTCAGTAGTATTATCAATGTCTTTACTGAATTAGGCTGGATAATGACACTGTTGTCTTCTGTAGAGCTGCTTTATAGCTAAATCGCATCTTGCAACATCAAAACTGTTATTGAACTGACTCGAATCAACATTCAACTGACTCAATCTGAATAACGAATGATATTGCTGCCTTCTGTAGAACTGCTTATAGATTAATTTTACACTGTTATTAAACTGAACAGAACCAACACTAAACTGAGTTGAACTGAATAATGACATTATTGTCTTTTTAGAACTGCTTGCAGCACAGCTCGATTCTGCTATTTTCTTGTTTGTTACTGTGAAGCTGCAATCTGTGTAAAGCTCTATAGAAATAAAGGTGACATGATTTGACTTTACTTGACTGTCATCAGTTCATGCATTCCCTGGGAGACATACTTATGACCTTGATGTTGTTAGCACCATGCTGTAGTGTTTGAGCTGAAGGAGTGCTATCCTGCTATAGATTTTCAAAGGTGGGGAAAATGTTTTTGACTGATTTTAGATTGTTTACTTTTAATTTATTTACATAGTAGATCTGAAAAGTACTGGAATTTACTATAGTGGGCACATTACATTTGAGTTCCAGGCTTATCACAAGCAGATTTGAGCAGCTTCACCAAGTATATTTTGGAAAGTATGTTATATGGACATATGTGTATATGTGACCGCAGTTGATGAATGATGCTGAAGAGTGATCAAAAATACAAATGAAATTGATTTAGTTTGGAATATTGAATCAAGATATACATACATGACAACTTGACTAAAACCATTAAAAAAAACTCAATAGTTTAATGTTGCTACAGTTAACCATCAGAATTATTTTACTGGATGTCTTTGTTTTCATCATATCTCGTGCAGTGAATGGCAACCAAACATTTTCAAATGTGACATTTCATGTTAGTAGCAGATCTCTGGAGGAGGTGAACATGTGCAGTGACTTTACAAGAGGAAACAATGATGAAGGAAACAAGGAGGAAGCAATAAAAGAAGAAAAAAAAACATTTCTTTCTTAACTGCAAGTTCAACTGCATGCTTAGCTAAAGTTCATTTTAGTAGTACAAATAACAAAGAGCACGCCATTGTCAGATCACCAGGACAAGACTAATTGCCTGTTTAAATTGCAGGGAGTCTATTAAAGGTGCCGGTCATGGCAAATGTCTAGTTTTTGGAAGACCTGTCAGAGAATATTTATGACACCACTTCACGTAAATTATGTTTGACGCTAATGCTGTCCTCCCGCTGTGTCTCTAGTGGTGGTCTGAAGGATTTTACACAAGCACAGAAATCAAGTATGCCTGTCAAAGTGTGGGTTATTTTCAGCAGAGATCCATCAACAAGCAAAAAAGAACAGTCCATGACAAGGACATGTACAAGGCTTTGAAAAATAACATGCACGTTCTTCTAAGCGTAGATGCGTTTGTACATTTTTCGATCTTACTGTTTTCTTCCAGCGCTTCCCTCCAAATACACAGGCTGTTCTCTTACCTTGAACTGTGATTCAATGTGACAGTGAATGTCTGCACGGAGTATGACTCATGATCCCAAATGAATACAGGACCAAACCTAGAAACAGTTCACTTTCCCTCATGGCAAGAATTTGATTTATTCTGAGATTTAGATTTCCCTCAAAACTAATTTGACTTTATACAAGCTTTATGCATCATCAAGGGTTGTGAAGGATACACCATTTTCAGTAGATTGACTGATGATGCTGTTGATGGCAAGATATTTTATGCGTAATATATTTCAATTGTCTTGAAATGCACCTTATTTTCTTTTTCTGTTAATAAAAGAAATGTGTACTTTTATTCAGCAAAGAAGCATTAAATTGATCAAAAGTGACTTTAAAGACTTTTATAATGTTACAAAAGATGTGTATTTCAGATAAATGCTGTTCTTTTGAACTTCCTGTTCATCAAAGAATCCTATAATAACATGTATCATGGTATCCATAAAAAACTATTAAGCAGCACAACTGTTTTCAGGATTTATAATAAGAAATGTTTCTTGAGCACTAAATCAGTCAATAAGACAGATTTCTGAAGGATTGTGTGACACTTAAGACAGGAATAATGGCTGCTGAAAATTCAACTTCGCCATCACAGGAATAAATGACACTTTAAAATATATCCAAATAAAAAACGTATTTTAAATTGTAATAATATTTCACAATATTACTGATTTTACTGTATTTTTTATTAAATAAGTGCAGCTTTGGGGAGCATAGGAGACTTCTTTTAAAAACATTAAAAAAACATCTTAGACCAAAGTTTTGAAATATTTGTGTATACATTAATGTGGAAAAGTCAAAATCATTGATCTGGAAATCAATTAGATTTGTTTTGAAGTTCAAAGCAGCGTATTGTCCATGTTCTCCTTCTCCACCTTTTCTTCCCTTCATGTTTCTTTATCATCCACACTTCTCCTTCACCAGCAGCATTAGTCCTGTCAGCTAATCAGTGGCATTAAATGAGCCATCCGATTAAGTTAGTATCAATAGTGAAACGTTTGGCAACCGAAGCGCAGAAGCGCAGCGTGCCACACAATCCTCCAAATTAGCTTTATTAGTTACATAATGTTCCTCTGAGGCCTCTGACATTTCACTCTCCACAAGAGGATTTACTTAATGAGTTGGCTGTTTCTGGTGCTCGCTCCACCAACTCCGCTGATGACCTCTGCCGAGTTTGACTCCACTTTGGAGTCGCCGTCATTGTCTGATTGCGTATTCTAATTAACAGGCTCGACTCTTCTGAATGAATGGCATGTATTAGGTATTCAATTATGATTTAAAAATAATCATGGCTTTTTGGTATTTTTGTAAGCTAAGCTTTGTTAGCTAAGATGAGGGTGTTTTGGTAATAATCAAGCAAATTTTGAACAGTATAATAAAAGACTGCCTTTCTTGTGATTTTACCATCTTTCATGTTAGAGTGAGTTTGGAAACTGTATTAATAATTTTAGGATAGGACAAGATTGATAAACAAACACAAGCGGAAACACCATGTAAAATGATGACATCTCAGTATTTTTATTTTATTGTTTTATTTTTTCTTCCTTTTATTATGTACTGATTGTGGGTGGATTAACAAGCATTTCAAAAACACACATTTATTCACTTATTGACATGCTGCTTTGTCTAATAAACGGACTATAAACAAATATTTAAGTATTTAATATTTCATTTAAAATGTCCACTTTGAAAAACACAATCCGTCATGTTCACTGTCATTATGTTTAAATTTAAAAGGCTGTTTGTAGGATGTTGTTCCTCAGACCTTCGTCTAGAGCCTCATCCTGCCATGATACCTCGCTGTGATGTGTTGGAAACATGACGCCTGGCATAATGATCAGCGGTAGCCCACTTCCCCCACCCTGCCCAGCCTTCCCTCCCGCTTTCATTTAAACCTCTCGAGCTGAAACACCTCTGTTCTGCTCCGTTCTGTCAAGTCAGAAACAAAAATGTGAGCTCAGCAGGAGCTCCAGAGAAGAGTTCTGTTCACTTCTGTTTTTTAATTAGTTCTATGGGGGGAGTCTTTAGTGCTGTATGTTTGTGTTGAGAAATAGTTTTTGATCTGACATTTTGCACACTAAATCGGCTGCCAGCAGCAATATGCTTTCTCTCAACCTAACTGAGATGTTCACAGTATGTTAACAGTGAGTTAAAAGAAAGTGACATAGTCACTTTAAACGTAACCCTGTGACCTTGACCTTGTTCTTAAGTGAATTTCATGTAACTGTGTTGTGTGAGAATGATTGCTTCTGACAGTGTCAGAGTGGTTTAGGCCACAGCTCTCTACCTGGTTGATTTTTGCAAATATTTCCACACCTGTGATGCTGTCTTGTCATGTCTTATATCTACAGCAGTTCAAATAGCTTCTCCGTGAGCTGACATCAATCTCTGGCTGGTTTACGTCACATTAGCTGCCACACTTGAAACATTGTCATCTTAAAAACTGATTTGACACCGTCCTCACCAAAGTCTGCTCACATTTTTAACATGCCGCTGCGATCAGGATCAAATTGAACATTCTTGTTCATTTCTTTTTGTAAGGTTGATAGTCTGAGTGTGTTTATCTGTTTGTCTCTTTCTGTCATTTCATATCATAGCAGTCTTTAAGGCTATGTCTGTATTAATCCGGATACATTAAAAAACAGCATTTTCATTTCACCGTCCACCGTCTCTCCGTCGACATTAGCATGATAAAGCATTTTCCAAAAGTTTCTCATCCACACCGAAACATCGGAAAACGTTAAAATCTTCTTACAGTGCATGTGTACATAATAAAAGCTCACTGAGATGATACAGAGAGACCAGACATAATACATTTCACACGCTGTTCTTCTGGCATGATCATTTTATTAGCAAAATGTCTCACCACTTACTGGTGCTTCCAGGTTGCACTCAATCGTCATTCCATGTATGGTCTAAAACGCAATTGCCTTCATGTTTTGCCGCAGAGCAGCAATTTGTAAATAAATTGTCTGTCATCTTTGCAGCAATGTTATATGAATATTGTACAAAGTAACATATATCTTTAGCAACACTTTGAAAGTGAATAGCACATAACAGGTGCATAATGGTAAAAACATAGATATCTATCGGTACAGTATGCGTTGCATGACTAAACATGCATCATTGTATTCAAATACCTCCATTTTCACAGTCCACATTACAATGCGAATACAGCATTTTAAAATTATCCACTTGGGAGAGCATCTCTTCAAAAAGCTCTGTTTTCACAAGGACAAAAATGCCATCTCATTGTGGATGGAAGGCCAAAATGTAGAGAAAAAGATGTGTTTTTCAATGTATCCAGAATAGTGTAAATGTAGCCTTAGTTTGTTACATTCTGCAAAAACACAATGGCATAAACATTTCAGAATGGCTGTTCAAAAACTGGTGTTTTGAAGCATTTATTATAAGTTTGTAAATGTCAGAACTACACTAGCAATAGTATTCTTCCCAGTGCAGCTGTTTGGCTGATTTATGAAAAGTTTCATTTTTTGCTGACTCCCAGTTCAGTCCAAAAACAGTCAACATGCGCATGAGATCACTAACAATCAGAGGCCAAAAACAGGCCATTCTGAACATTTGTATTTATTTTGTGCTTGCTGTGAATATTTCGAAGCCAAGTGTCATGTTTTCATATTTATGGCATCTTAACACAGATTTGGAGTTGAAAAGTCATGGGAATGTTTATGAACCATATCTTAACATTTAACCAAACAGTTCAAACCAATTCCAGTGTAAGAAAGATAATTAGTTGAAAAGAAATGTCCATTTATTTTACTAAAAATATTATGTGTCAGAAATACACACAACAATACACAGTGGGTTATAAGTTTTTGTTGCCTCTCGGTTCTAAATCTAATAATCTGAGTCTATGTAGATGGATATGCTTGTATGACGCCATATGTTTCTGTGTGTGACTCAGTAATTAAACAGAGTGATGACCTTTCTCTCTCTTTCTTGCTCCTTTTCTCCATTCAGATCCGGTGATTATGGGTCAACCTACACCAAGCTCAACCTGATGCCTGGGACAACCATCATAGTCACAAACTTCTGCATCTGTCCCACCAATAAGAAAAAGGTGAGAGACTTTACTAAATCCTTTTACATTTCTTTATTATCACAAAAAAAGCATGCCATGTTTTTCATAGGAAGGTTTAGGTGGTAAAGCAAATTGTTGATTTTATAAAGAATCATATTATAAAAAATACTCACTTCCCCCTTTTACTGCCATTTTAGTATCACGATGGATGCATATAATTGTGATATTAATTGTTATTTTCACCACATACCTGTATGTTAATGAATATGTGAGTATGGTAATTATTTATCATGCACAGGCTCACTGAAATTAACACTCAATTATAAATTATTAGCAATGGTGCATGTTTAAGTACAGATCAGGGATTCACATGACTAATAAAATTGTGCTTATGAGACCCATATGGTTCTTCTCACTTGATATTAGAATGCATTCATATACAGCTAATAAATATGTCCCATGAGTGTGTGTGAGTATAATTAAACGTGAGGAGTTTAAGGTCATGTGAATTTTTTTCCCTTCACTTATGGAGATTGATGGTAATGATCACCCTAAAGCAACTATGACATGTCCAAGCGTGTCAAAGTCATCCTAATGAAGTTTACAGGGATCTCCTTCTCATTAGTAATCTCCTCACAACCTCTTAAACATGAACACACATCACAGCTGAATAAGTGCTAGCTGTCTATAATAGGCGATTTAGCAGAGACACATCAAAACTTGTCTGCTGTCTTCAGCTCTTGATACAATGCACAATATTAATAAATCGTAGGAAAATAACAGTTTCTCAAAATTATATGCAGTACGTTTGAGGACATAGCTGTGTTTTGATGTTTGTGGCTGCAAAGCAAATTGCACAGGAAGTGTTGACCTTAGGAGAAAAAAGAGAAAAGTTCACAGTCACTCCTGATGGCGTAACAGTCAAACCCCTTTCCCATGTCAGACTCCTTTATCTTCAAATCTCGAATGACCGTACCTTGATTGTCGACACAAAGAGTGTTTTGAACAGGGCAGGACAATGCTTACACTTTCTGCTGTATGTGGGAAAAAGTGGCTTTCATGAAAACATACACTTCCAGGCTTCTAGGGAACAACCCTTGAGTGTCCTCATTGATGGCGCTGCCGTCTGGGGCACTTGTAGTGAGCCGCAGGAAAAGCATCTATTTGCTGAGCTGGCAACATATTTCAACTCTGACTCACAGAAATGATGTTCATGCTGCTGGATGGTGGTTGTCATATTATGATGCTATTCATCATAATCACACCTCTCTGCTTGTATTTATCTATACACACAAAAATGTTGTGTGCTATTTTGCCAAGGTATAAGTATATACACCTATGAGTATAATAAAAAAAAAAGCTATTTGGTTGGGTGTAGTGTTGGGAGATATGTTATTCATAATCATAAGATATTGACAAGATATATATTGACATTTTTGACAAAATTTTGATGGCAGTGAAAAATTAAGCAGCCTTGATTTTAAAGGTGCTGTATGTAATTTTTTGACTACTTAAAGCTGCCGTTCGTAAGTTTTGCCTCTTTGTTGCCATCTCTGTTTGAAATTTGCAATTGCAGTTATTTGCGGAATTATTTTCTTTACGTGGGTTGTGCATTGGCACGGCTCCTCAGCGCGGATTAATCTAATGTTTTGAGGTGTATGTGTGGGCCTCAGTCAACGCACCAATGTGGATATTCACTGTACTTTGGAATTACAGATACAGGGCCATCCTTAGCTGACGCAGGGCCCGGTGCAAGGTAGGTAGCGGGGCCCCCCTCAGTCCGTTCGCCGCGGAGCCCCCTCAAGCACAGTTGCACCCCCTTAAGGATGGCCCTGTACAGATACTACATCTTGGAAGTATGTCCAGAATAAGAACTTTCACACAAAAATGTCATTTGAACAAGTAAGTAACATGTCTTCCAGTTTTGTTCTGACCAACTGAAAATAAAGTTTTACAATAAATTGCGCTACCAATGCTGATTAAATCTAACGATCGCAGAGTTAGCTAAGATCACTTCAAACCGTTCAAATTATAATTATTGTTATACTTTGTTCTCAAATCGTTAATGTTAACAACATCAACATTGCGTGACTAAATGTATTTAGTGTGTATTAGCGTTATCTGTAGATTTAATCTCTAATTGTCATACCATTCGAATGTATTTGAAAGAAACTGGGTCAGATATAGGAGATTCTACCTGACCTAAAAAGCTTTGGCATCCATTCCTAAACGTTTTATGGCAAGAGAAATATTAAAATATAAATCAACGAGATAAATCAACTGTTCAACAGTGTGTATAAGGCCATGTGGCTGACTCGAAGACCTGGTGGGCAAAACATCCATAGAACTGCAGCACAAGCCTGTCAATTTTCTATCTGTTGTTCCAATCCAAAAATATTTAGATCACCTCTCAAAAGAATACAACAAAGATATGTGAACAAAATGCAAGTTTTGGCCATTAGCAATCCATATAAAGCGCAATATTTTAATCGCTAAATACAGCAGTACATGTTTAATGTGAAAACACTTAAAGCGGTGATGATGCATGCTTTATACAGGCAAGCAGATGAGCTCGGAATATGAACGCAATGCGCTAAATGGTTAAGTGTTTTCTTTATAATGGTTTTCTATGGGAAAACATTTAATACTAAAATTTGCGCATTGTGTTTGTATTCTGGGTTTATCTGCTTGCCTGTACAAAGTATGCATCATCAATAAAGTGTATACTGAATTTGGCCTTTAAAATATCACTGTTTTACTACATTACTACTTAATGCAAACCTCATAAAAATAACTGGTGGTCAGTGGAGGAAAGCCTTGTATTGCGCTTCATGTGGGCGTTCCTGTAAGGGTGTGACGTCACGTGAAAACTGTGAATTGTCAATTGCGCGCGTTCCTGTTGCGTGTCCACAATCTGGCAACCTGCATGAGCGTCCTGTCTGAGGTGGAAGGGGTGGGAGAAACAATAGTTTGAATTTGAACTGCAGTACCCATTTCAACCGCTAGCTGTCAATATTATATACTGCCCTTTTAAAGGCTGTGTGATTAGACTTTCACAATCCATTCTTTTCCTAGTGCCTTCTGAATATGTACACACACAAACACACACACACACACACACACACACACACACATACATAGTGTTTACACAGTGTGATTTGTTAAAAAAGAAGAGTGTCATAATTTAATGTAGAAAATTAGACATTATTTAGACTGTGTAGTAAAATTCATATAAAATGAATGGTACAAACACTAATTTTTAAACAGTTTTTTCATATTTTTAATTGTTTAAACAAAAAATAACTAAATTAAATAAATGGTCAACAATTAACTTATTGACTAGAAATTTGTTCATTCAATTTACAGGCTCCATGAGGTATTAAGGAAAGCTCTCAAATATTTTGAACACATCTCAAAAATGTTAGTTTTCAAACAGTTTTCCCAAACACTCCCCCAGTCTTCCATTGGTCAGCCAAGCAGATAGTCCCGCACCAAACTTACACCATTTGTTGAGTCAGTGTTGCATGCTGTGTCTGGATGCTCAAACAAACAAGAGCAATGTCTGATAACACCATAGAGCCACAGTGTTTACACTTCATCTTTATTGCTCAGCCCTATCTGAGTATGTATTTATAAATCAAAATGTGTGTCAAGGTGTCACATGTATGTTCTATGCATTGTTTGATTTTTGTCTTCAGTGCCTTGCTTGACCTAATTTTCCAGTGCATGCGTTTGATTATTCTATTCAGTTCACCTGTTGTCTATTAATTAGCCTATTAGTCTTCATTTGGTTTAGTATTTATAGTCCCATGTTTCCTGAGTTCATTGTCCTGTCTGAACGTTGTGTTTGGAAGCATTGTTAGCCTGTTTCTCTGTATTTCTGTATTGCGCAGTGTTGCCAATTTAGCTACTTTGTAGCTAGATTTAGCGACTTCCCCGCCCCTTTTGAGACTTTTTTCAAAAGTTTAGGGACAAATATAGCAACTTATTGGACAGACCATATCTAAGTTCTCATCTTGCTCACTGATCAACATTCATCTTTATATAGATCAGTGAATTTGCCATTATGATGTCATCTAGTGACATTTAACTACCAGTTTTAGCTACTTTCAATTGAAAGCAGTTGGCAACACTGGTATTGCGTTATTTGGATTAAAGACTATTTTTCTTGTTATTTCGTCTTCGTGAGTACTCTGTTTAGCACATTCCATGACACAAGGTTTGTGAGACAGAGAGAGAGTGATGGTGAATCCACTCCTACATCTCACAGGTCACCGTACAACTACAAAATGTCAATCAGTGTGGGGGTAGACAGCGTCCCAGCGTAGAGGAGAGGGATCAAACACCACTGATCCAAAACCAAAGCGTCTGGCCCCCTCATTTCTACAGCGCTGAGCTCAACCGAGCGTGAATGAGAGCAAGAGACACAGAAAGAACGAAGCGTCAGAGGGAAACAGGGAAAGACAGAAAAGCAAGATTGACAGCAGTTGCAAATAAAGCTATCCTTGTCCCTGATATATCTGACCTCCATTAAATCACACTTCTAAGTCCCTTAGCCAAGATGAGCAGTATCTTTTCTCTGTCTCTAATTAGAAATATTCAGCAGTGGCATTAACAGCAGCTGAAGCTGCAGTAATGGATTCAGTGGAGTTCAGTGCCGCCTGCCTTCATTTCATTAATAGTTTGCGCAGTTCAGACAAAGAGTTTAAGCAAACAGTTTAATTTCAAACGGCATAAATTTCCCTTCCTTTGTCCCGTGTTATCTCTTGCTGGAACTCCAGCAAGTAATTATTCAGGAAATAATGTGAGATTTGTCCACACTAGAGATACAGAGAAAGTTCATTAATAGGAAATGGCCTTCAAAATGAGAAAGCAGGACGTTTCTACTTTATCAGAGAAAGAATGTTGTTACACTTTTATATATTTTTTTCAGATTCTACACTGTTTGAAGCATTTACATATTACATATATAAATGTTAAATATTATTTAACTTGTCTTGATTGCCTTTTTTACTGACTGTTATCCAAAGTGAATACTTCCATGATTTGGAGTCACAAATTTTGTGCCATAGAACTTAATATTACATTATATAATGTTTAGATAGATGGTGTTACATTGTCTTTCCATATATAAATCTCTCTCACTATGGTGTGAGTTAATGAGGCTTGCAGCATAGTGAAGTCCTCTCCCATTCTTAGGGACTCGTTCTGTTGGAAAAACTCCCATTACTTCAGTAGCTATAGTCAGAGCATAAGGCCTGAGATTAAAATCTCCTTGCTCAGTGTCCTGAAACCGAGCTAAAACAGATATAAAAGACAGTGGCTATCTCTGACATTTGGGAGTTCAATACATGCATTGGAAAGTGAGTGAAGCAAACGTCTCGGGTTACTTGTGTAACCATGGTTCCCTGAGCTAGAGGACGCAGTTCGAAGTTCCACGAAAGGGAACCAGTGTTCACATCTTCCAGCTCCAGAAATCAGAAAAGTCCACGAGCGTGAATGCCTAATGGAATGGTGTTTCTCTGGGTGAAAGTTCTCATAGAGCCAGGAAAGAGGGAAGAGAGATAAAAGCCAAGCGATATTCACTTGTTTCTCATAGCTGCTTTACCTTTAAGAATTTAGCAGGATTTTCTCACATTTTCTCATTCTTAGGTGAAGGATTGTTGTCCTATCTGTGTTTATCCGGACATGAAGCTCATAGACTGTTAGACTTTACTGTAAATTGGTGTGTTAACCCACTGCGTTACAGTATTTGAAGTGCAGAGGGATCTTGATCTGTTGATCATGGTTTATAGGCTACCCGGTCTCATGGCAAATACGTACCTGGGGGCACATTTTTGCAAGACAAAAAATTTGTTTTTATATCAGTTTTGCATTTGTTAACACTATCGGGTAGGTTTAGGGTTGGGTTTGGTGTAGGGCATATTTCCAACACGATAGAGCATTAACTTTTAGCGACAGTCCCCGGATATTTGAATTCTGAATCGCCGCAATATGTACCTGAAGAAACGTAATAAAAACACAGCAATACGTACCTATATCAACGTAATAAAAACGTGCCAGGGTTGACGTATTGAACCCGTGTTTTAGCGCCACTCAGTGGACATTTCTTTTTGAAACTGCGGCGAAATGTGCAGTAAGGTACGTAAAAACGGTGTTGCAGAAATGTACGCAGAGGTACGTATTTTTATGAGACTGAGTTGTTTATAGGAGATAAATAAATGTTGGACTATAGTTATTTGAAAGACTGCTTTTTAAAATGAGAGATAATTCCCATTTACTTATTATTCGAACACTTTATCATTATGTATTATTACAGTTGATGTTATTGAAATCAACCAATTAACTAATCCATGTTAGATCTTCCATTTCAAAATATAAACATTGGCATTACTCCACAACATCCACTAGAATTTGCAGTCAAATTGAAAAGGACATTCTGCCAAATATTAACGGCAAACAAATAAACACTCTTTTATTCCTAGACGTGTTAAAAGTGGCCGAGATATTTAATTAATCTTGTCCTGAAGATTTTTTGGGCTCAGCTTTAAAAGATTATGGAGTCAATTAAGTAGTCCATCGTTTAGCCAAGTATAAGTATTACGAATAGCTTCTTTGGTCATGGGCTCTTTAAGTTGTAATGAGCTTTAAACTCTTTTGTAATGTGTGCCTACACACACCCCCTCACACCACTAAATGAATCCTTACATCCATAAACGAGCACACTCAGACTTACTAAAACACACGCTGCTTGAAATTATGAATGGGATTGATTTTCTTGAATCACTTCAGTAATCATGCAGTAGTTGCATGAGAATATCAGCAGACCCTGTAATAAAGTTTTTGAAATCACAGTGACCGTTTATGCTCCTGACCTTACGGAGAGATCGATAACACTGATAAATGTCGCCATTGCCATTACATGGAATTTGTGACAGATAAAATGGATCGGTCTGACCTGATTTTCCATAACCAATCAATAAAATACAAAATCCCGTTCCTACATTGTACTACAGTGTCTGATGACCAAAACTTTGTTCATTTAATGCAAATAGAAGAGAAAGCATGTCCCTTTGCAGCTTGGATTTATTGAGGGAGTTTTTCTTCAACTTTTTTTTGTCCCTTGTGCTCAGTCTAGGCCTCAGACTCAAAACTGCTTTGAGGCAATTTCTGTGGCAGTAGCCTCATCAAACATAATTCCAAAAATAATTACTGTTTTCCAGAACTCTTCCCCCTCTGCCATTGGTCAGACAGACTAAGCATATCCATTTGCAATAGGAGAAAGTATTTCAACAAAAAATTGCTTTAACTTTTTTAATGTAATCATCATGTCCCCTGCTAACCCACTTTTTGTGTCTGTCATTATTTAGGCTTGATTTTCGGTAATTATCCGCATTTACTTACAACCGCATTTACTTTTGAGTTTGATTTTGTGGCTTTGATTTGTGAGAGCCTTTATAAATTATACTGCTGAGCACAAGCCAGAAGCACAAAAATAAAATGTACAGACATGCAGGAGAATTTTAATTGTTTGCAGAGTTTATGGAACACTGTTATGTGTAGTATGAAATGTTTTATTTTAAATATAGAGTCATATATATTGTGTTTGGCTACGTTCACACTTGAACCGTGGCACTGTCTCCCCCTACACTAACCCTACTCCTAAACCTTAGAATAACAAAGATGGCGACGTCCATAAAACTGAAAGTCTTATCACTTTCTGACACGACAAGAGTCCAATCGAGCCATGAGTTCATCCGTCAAATCTTCATTAACCGACAGCAGCTTTTATATATGGGTGGAGAGCAGAACATTTGAGTCGCGCTCAGAACACAAAACGACGGGAGCGCCAGAGCGGCTCCGGTGGAGACTGGATCTAAAACTTTCAGATGACACACAGCTCATTTCTCCGTCACTGTTAAGTTACTGAAACCACACATGAAAACATGCAGCACACGGTAGACACGCTTTGTGCAGCAGAGCGGCTCTCTCTCGCACTGTATGACGTGACAGACAACTAGTTATCCAGTCCTGTTCCGTTCACACAGCGTGGGTTTTCCGAGAATGCGGTTGTGAGTCCTGAAAATTTACCGGTGTGAGTTCGGTTACAGAATGCGGTTGTCACACCCGTAAATAACCGTACTGTGTGTGAACATAACCGTATTAAGAACTCAGATACAGACAACCGCATTTACTTACAGGTGTGAGTTTTACAGTAGTGTCTCGAATACTGTCAGTATGAAAGTGCAACAGGAGTCAAGCCCGTGTTCCTTACCAGTTACCATAGCGACAGTGACCAAAGTAATATCAAAGATGGCGACGTCCACGCATAACCGTATTAAGAACTCAGATACAGGACTGACAACTGTATTCTGCTGCTGTGTGAACGTGGCCTTTGTTTGCTACTGTAGTTTTAAAACAGTTGTTCTTTACTCATATGTCTCAGACTTCTAT
The DNA here is from genome assembly GCF_001515625.1 of Sinocyclocheilus rhinocerous. NCBI lineage: Eukaryota > Metazoa > Chordata > Actinopteri > Cypriniformes > Cyprinidae > Sinocyclocheilus > Sinocyclocheilus rhinocerous. Next base: position 171,400 of record NW_015624205.1, on the reverse strand, counting down.
TTGACGATTTTAGAAAGTGTCTGAAGTTTTACATGACTACTCGCCTGGACAGCTATGTGCATTCTGTCATTTTCACTCCCCCTGATTTGTTATTCCTCATTTAGTTTAATTTCATTTCATTTACACTACCCTACCGTACTGACGAGAAAATAAGCAGCAGCTCATCCTTGAAGATCTGCCAAACATGGGTCTTGCACGCCAAGAGTCTGCTGATGTTTTTGCTTAATAATGCATGTAATAATGTGTACAGTAGTTAATACAAGCCAAACACACACCTTCTGTGTCTGTGTGTTAACGTATTAAAGGAATGTTTCACCCTAATTGAACATTTTCTGAAATTTTACTCACCCTCAGGCCATCCAAGATGTAGTTGAGATTGTTTCTTTATTGTAACAGATTTGGAGAAGTTTAGCATTACTTCACTTGCTCCCCAATGGATCCTCTGCAGTGAATGGGTGCCATCAGAATAAGAGTTTAAACAGCTGATAAAAAGTAATCCACACGATTCCAGTCCATCAATTAATGTCTTGTGAAACGAAAAGCTGAATGTTTGTAAGAAACAAATCCATCATGACGTTTTTTAACTTCAAACCGTTGCTTCCGGCTAAAAGTCTTCTATCCTTAATATTGCTTTCTTCAGTGAAAAAGTTGTCGTGTCTGAATCAGGAGAGAAATATATACTGACCAAGCACCATTTACCAAGTCAGTGGACTTTGATGTCAGTGGACAACAGGGGACAAACTTTTTCAATGCATTGCAGACTGAATAAAATAAATAAACAGGTAAAATTAAATGGTTTAAAAAAAAACATGATTTTGAGTGGGATGATTCATATAATAAAAAGGAAAGACAGGACACTCTGTACTGGGGCTTTTTATTTTTATTTTTTTCCCCCTTGTAGCCTAACATCACACTGTCAAATCAATACAACAGTCAGTTTTATACACAAGAGCATCCACAAAAGCAACGAGTAACATTTTGATTGAGTATGTTTTTGTTTCTCAAACGTTGATATAATATTCTTCAACACTTTATTTTCTTACCTCACTTTATTTATTTTTTTATGTAATTTAATTAAATTATTTTTATTTATTTATTTGTGTGTTGAGAAAATCTTTTATTATTTTTACAAAGAGTCTGTTTGGTGCTCATTTGTATGACAGTAATAATTCAAACCCTTTGGCTTGTGTCTAATTGGTTAAACTGACAGTGTTGTAACCATCCCCAGTCTCCCTTACACATTTAATAGATGAATGTGAACATACACTGGAAGTAGTAGACCATCTGGGAACTTTTTTCTATGATTTGATACTAATTCCAGTCTCACATACTACTTAGGATGGATCGTATGCAAATTGGGAACCATGGACAGTTTTGTGATATTTGATTGAATTTTTTTCTTTCTTTCTGGGACTCTGAGGTAGATTGGCTGTGACTGTACTCTGAAATAGTTTAATCACACCTGGATGGCGGCCAGACTGTTTGAGGGTAAATTGATTGTAGCTGAAAAGAGGTGATGGAGGTTGAAAATAAATTCATGATGACGTGGAATGTCTTTGAGGGCTTACAGATGGATTGATTGTGTCTGCTCTCAGCTTTTGCTGCAGTGTTGAACTGAATCATCTGCTCTTGTGTAAGGGAGAGGGACGATGAGAAATCTTTTAATCATCTCACAAAGAGATGCACACACACACATGCACATACATAGACAAATCTGAACTGCATATACAGTGGGGTCCAAAATAATCATATTTTAAATCTTAAAGTTTTATGTGTAAATTGTAAAGTTTAAGGATTTTAAATGCACAACAAATATTTAAGATTCTGCAGTATTTCTAGGTACTCAATCAAATAAGGAAGTTTGTGACATTGACACTTTTATTGACCATGAACCTGCTATTCCGAGGAGGCACCAATGGCAGTCCTGACTCACTTGCACTGCAAAAATGGCACAGAAGTGCTTTTGAAGTGACATTTAGATGTCTTAGGTCTCTTTGCACAGACACCTAAGGTGGCATAAATGCATTTACACAGCAATAATAACTGTTTACCTTGATACTATGGACTGAAGTGGGTCGGAGATGACATCATTTAGTCAGGCTTTTATGTGCTTTATGTGTTTTGAGCAGAATTTTGAGCAGGCGCAGAACAACCTTAAATCAGCTGTGTAAAGATGCCTTTGGTGTCCTAAACATAAAGGTTACAAAAGAGGGTTTTCACATAGAAGATCTATTTTAATAAAGAACCTTTATATTTTAGAATGTAGAAGAACCATTTTTGGTTCCTTAAAGAACCTTTCAGTGAACAGTTCTAAAAACAACCTTTTTTGTAGTGTGAAGAACATTATAATAATCTAAAGAACCTTTTTCCACTATAAAGAACCTTTTGTGGAATGGTAAGGTTCCGGGAATGTTAAGGTTCTTCATGAAACCATAGATGCCAATAAGAACCTTGTGGACCCCCTGTCTGTATTTATGTGAGTGGATTTGATTTGCAATCCCAAAGGATTCCCTAAGGACCTCTCCTTATATCTCACTGCTAATGAGCTATAGAATTACTTTACAGTTTTGCATTAAAGCAGGAAACACAAATACTTGCGAATTCTGCTGAGTCAACAAAGAGGTAATTCTCCTCTTTTACATGCCATGACAGTGAGGAAAGCGATTCATCAGTGAGTGCCTGAGCATCCTCTTTCTGATGTTCACGCTCATTTCCTGTGACAGATGGTTAAGTGCTAAAGTGCATTAAGGTCATTCTCAGTTGATTGACAGTCTGTGGTTATGCTGCTGTGTTGTTCTCTGGCATTCACATGCTGATTGATGGCATTCTTCTTTTGTTTTTGTTTCTCTGCTTGTTCGCATACCGACACTCATCTTTGGCAATTGATATTTTCTGTCAGTCTGTTATTATTCTTACTGATGATGTCAGACAGAGACAGAGAGGGGTTATCTGCTGTGAATGTCTCACACACTCATACATTCATCAGAAAGCTTGTATGAGAGGATGAAAGAGAGTGAAACTGCCAGCGGCAACATATCCCATCAGAGAGATTCAATGCTCTCTCTCAATCCTTGTGTAAGGATAGTTCAATCATAATGCAGGTGAGCTGATGGAAGTCTGTATCTAGTATGATAAAACAGCACTGCTTTACCCCACATACGCACGACCGGAAGGAGCGGAAGCGGTCGACTGTGGCATAATAAAAGCTCCGCTGCTTTCGAGCCGTGTGTCACGCTCGTTCAGCGGCCTCATTTCGCTTCGACGGCTTTCAGCCTCACCCTGCTTCATTCTACTACGTTAATAAATCATTAGCTCATCCATGAACATGATTTCTGCCCGAGTCCCGTCGGATTGCATCGGCTGTGAGGATGAAGACGACAACTCCCATGATTCCACACTCAGTCACTGCGTCATCAAACTACGCCTTTGTCTCTTTGTTTATTTTGAATATGCGCCCTCTAGCGGCGAAAATTACATATTGTGCCTTTAAATTACATGGTGGAGAAACTAGGGGTCTGTAATCCATTTTAAGCATAACTGTACATGTTTAAAAAAGGGCAATGGTGTCCATTCTTCTAGATGTCGTATGTTGTAGTTATATAGCTGCTGGGTTGAAGGTCCCAGCTGTGACTGAAGGTGACAGTGAATGTTCTTTCATGTCCTGCATCACAGGTTTACTAACACGCTGATTATTCCACCCCTTTCCTCTATTGCTTTTTTTTTTTATCTTGTCTTCTCCTCGTCACAACAGGAAGACAGTTTTATTGTATGTTATTTTGGTTCTAATCCATATAGTATGTAACTGAAATGCACACACTCGGTACTGAAGCACTTTTGTAGCCAGTTTGTTAACCCTTTCAGACCCTGTCCATTGCAATGTTTTTCCCCCCAAAGGATTTTGCACTGAATGCTGCATAGTCAAACTTATGTATGAGTGACATATCAGGAAAACAACAACAAAATCTTATTTTGAAATGAAGCATGGTTGCCTATGACACAACTATGACATGAATCAAACTATTATATGCTTATCCAGTCTTAATGTATAATATTTTAGAGCATTTAAAATGTCCAATATTGGACAGTGGGTCTCTTTGTAAGCATAAGAGGTACGGCCTATTTTATATACAATATACAATATACTACAAAACTGCTAGTTGGGATTTCACTAATAATCCTCCCACAAATTTTGTCCAGATAATTGCTGTTACTGTTTGTCATGTACTTTTTAAATATCTCACAGTTTTAGCCATTTCTGATTGTGAAATTAAATAATAAACAAATAATTAAATAAATAAATATATAAAATACATTTATAACAACATTTATAACAAATTTATAATTGTAAGAAATCACTTCTTAAACATATCCTGAAACTACGTTACTGTTATGATTTGACATAACATTCATTTCTTTCTTGAAGCAATTTATAACAGTAGAGAGATTTATCATGTCACAAAAGATTTCCATTTCATAAAAAAAAAAAAAAACATTCCATAAATATATAATTTATGGTTGCATTTATAGAAGAAATCAAGAATGGTCAAATTTTTGTTGTTGTTGTTGTGTGTGTGTGTGTGTGTGTGTGTGTTTAAGTGCCAGACCACTACTGCCCCTAATTGGACAAACACACACGTCTCAACAGAGGTACAGAACAAACAGACTCAGTTGGAGACTCGTCCTCTGCGTCTCTCTCACACAAACACACACTGACACAAATGCAGTGGAAGCATGTGTCATTTGTGTAGCTTCCTGTTGCTCTTTCCATTACTTTGTCTCCTTACCCAGCATGCTCCTCTTTTGTGAACATCTGAGGAATTTTAATGTCTTCCTTTAAACTTGTTCTCTTTGGTTACACAGTTAGAATCAGCTTAAGCCAACTCTGTCTCATTCTTGACCATTAAGCAGCAGACTAGAAAGCTGATCTTGGAACATTAGCTTGAGACAGAAGGGCTGAAGTATGCTAATGATGGTCTGTGTGTGTTTAGAAGGTTGATCCTTGCTGGTCATGAGGAAGCAGGCAGACTGTCTGCAGCTTTTGAACCGCCTGACAATCAGGATGATGCTTGTTAATGTGATCTGTGTGTGTGTGTGTGTGTGAGTGAGTCTCTCAATGACAGCTGGTTCATATTCCTCATATCCTTTATTCCTTCATTCAATAAGGAATCACTGATCCAAAGAAGAGCGGAAAACAATGACTCCCCAGAGTAAGACAGGATTTTTTGCTTTCAGAATAATGAAGATGATCACAAAGTCTCTGTGACCTCCAAACCCAGTTCTTTGTGTTGTATGTGGTTATATGTGTGTGTGTTATGTTGAATATTTGATGAACTTCTGTTAAACTGTTTGTTTAATGCAAATACATGCCTCATTTCTTTCTTGTGAAGAGTGCGGTCACACTTATTGAATTGAGCCTGCTGTTAAAATCAAGCCCACATAGGCTACATGTGGATCTAAATATAAATACGTTTACACATCAGTGTCTTCTGATACTGTAGGTGATTGCCACCATTGATGGACAAAATTTTTAAATAATATTAAAAATATCTGTATGACATTATATTCTGCAGTTCTTCCCTGTTGTACCGAATATCTATACTTTTCAAATTATCATATCGAAGTTAGAAATTCAAATATTGTGACAAAATTAATTTTGTAGGGTGCCACAAGTTTGTTAAAATTTCCAAAGGGTGCCGCGACTAAAAAAAGGTTGGGAAACATTGCTGTAGGGCACCGTGCAGTCAAACATTCACATTCTCATATCTTAAAGCTAGTGTGTGTGCATGACAAATCGTTTGGCCTTGAATCTTGCTCAGCTTACCGTATACAACTCCATCTTGACAAAACGACTGAACATTTATGCTTCAAATCCATCTTGCAAAAGCTCCCCCACATACACTTTCTCTCTCACACACTGACACTGCCAGAAAGATGGCCTCTTTTGCTGCTTCAGTGACGGCAGAGGAGAAGTTTGGATTTAAAATGAATGTGATGGATATTTTTTTGCATATGCACTTGTCTTTGTGTGCACCGACCTTAATACGGATAAATCCAGCCTTTAGAGAGTAGACTACAAAATATTGTAATATGAATTGTTTTATTGAATTTATGAATTTTTGGGCTCTTCAATTAGAAGGTTGTTTGTTGCGAATGACTATGCATAGGTTTGTTCTTGGAAATGTACATTGGGTCTTAAAGGGTAAATTCACTTATTTTCAACCAGCTTTTTATTGTAACAATGTCAGTAGTATATTTAAATGAACATTGTGTTCTGTTTCTCCGTGTTATCTGCACCGAGATATCCTGTTTATTTGTCAGCAAAAACCACACTTTTGACAGCTCCAGAGCTTTTTTGTAAATTACAGATCGTAGGCTACTTCGGCACGGTTTGTATCCTAGCTCATGGACAGTCGAATTGACCTCGGTACATTTTGGGTGTTGAAATTTTCCTACCTTTTTGACAAAAGGGAAAGCTACAGCCCCCTTTCTCTGTTTTCTCTAGTCGTGTACCACCGATTTTGCCTTTCTACTGCATAAATAGACAAGTTTGATTAAAAGTCCATTTTACCAGATTTACCCGTTCACGTTCACACTATAGACCGTGTTAGGGAATGTCCAGAAAGTCTTTTAGTGAAGCCCTTTTAATGACCTTGTCTTTCCCACTATAGTTTTTCCTGTCAGCTCTTTTATTCAGAAAAGTCATTCAGAGCTGCAACCTGACAAAGAATGCTCCTGTAATTTTTTCTTCTTCAAGTCTTTAGAAACTTGAGGATTTGTGATGCAACGGTAACCTTTATACCGTATAACTTAATGCATGAAAAACAACTTTTTTTTTAACTATATTTTGTAATAAACTTTGAGCATATATGTGGCTGGGACAGTTTGTGGAAACTTACATTTTATCATTTTAAAATGTAACATTTCAACATGTATTTTAGTATATTGCAATTTTTATTTAAAAGATCTCTGAATATCCACTGACCCAAGAACTGCCCAGATTCACAAAAGCAAATTTAACATCTGCATCTTCAGTAAGCAATATGACTAAGGGGTTGTGTGTGAACATGAGCCAGATCCAAGCCAGAGTTGCGTAGTTGTCTCGTCAGTCTGGATGAATGCTTGCTACAGTCTGAAATCTGAAAATAAATATAAAAAGCTGAAATAGTTGAGGCTGCCAAGGGGCATGCCATAAAAAATTGGCCAATTTGTTCCTGAACTGGAATCATTGTGCGTGTCTGGAAGGCCAGGGCTCAGCGTGCTCCCGTCACTCGTCTTCCCTCTCTTTCATTCACCATCATTCTCTGTCTCTCCCTCTTCTTTCTACCCTGTTTTTACTCCACTGGCCTCCAGGCTCTCTTTTAGTGCCTGTCCCCATGTTTCTCTCTCTGGCTTTATCTTGCTTTCTCTGCTCTCACATTCCTTTCTTCATGGATAAAAACAGTGAATAGAACAGTGTTTCTGAAGGAAATTAAGCCAGGCTTGAGAACATTGGGAAATGCTTTAACTTAGAGTCTAAGATAGAATTTTTTTGTTTTTTTAATTAACAATTTTATAAAATATAGAATTATGTGACAGCTTCAATCTGTTGGATTTAATCCAGCAAGAGAGAATATGTTCACACTGATTATTCTTGGGAAAAGTTGCCATTGCTTGTTTGCTATACTGTAGACTGGAAAACATCACATTAAAAAAAATGAATGAAAGAAGTATTTTTATCTCAAGTTTCAAATACAATAAGAGGAAGCTAAAACAGCAAAAGAGTCTTTGACAATGTAGTGATGTTGCTTTTATTAATGATCACAATTAAGTGAATAGCTGAAGCATTTAACAAATAACAACTAAGTAAAGCAAAAACATTATGGAGGTGAATGAAAAAGATATTTTTTTAAAGAAAAGAGCTGTAAGAGGAATGAGAGAGAGAAGCAGAGGGATGGAAGAATGGGAAAATCAGCAAAGCAGGTTTAGTTCCTGTCAAGTGCTCTCATTATTCTCTTCTAAATGTCACATGCTGAACTTCAGCATGTCTGTTTGAATATGTATTTTCAGATACTTTCAGATAGCACGCATTGGTTTAATAGTAAAAGTTGATAAACATGGAAGGATGCATGTTTATTATGCAACCCTGTCATGCACATGTCATGCACTGTATACACATTTCTGCAGCACTGGAGACAAACCTATAGAACTTGTGTTTGCGGTCTTGATTAATATAGAAAGTCTCTTTTTCGCATTAGCCTTTGTTTGACTGTTATTACAGTCAAAGGCAGCCTGGGGAACAAGTAGAGAGAATGGAAAAAGTTTCACATAATGGCAGCACTGTAGCAGGACATATTTAAATCTGACGCTTTGTCTCCCTTTAGGTCAAAAGACTGACATTAGTGATAAATGTGACAGAAATTAATGCAAATTTAGGCAAAGACAGATAACATTTATAGCTGCCCTTCTGATGAAAAAATTGTGTGCTTTTATTTAAGGTTAATTGTGTGCATTTATTTCACTTCATTTAAAAAAAAACAAATCACTTCTTTTGGTCATTATTGTGATTTCTTGAACAGGATTTATGATAGTTTTCTTAGCAGCAGCAACACACTCTCATGGCAATTTGTAACTATTTGATGAATTGGTGGCGAATTTGCATGAATTTGTACAATTTCATTTGTACATTGTCATACAGTTTGCTTACAGTACACCACAATGAGGGTTTAGGGGTGGACTTTTTTTCAAAAAAGTTTGTTTTCCTACACTGAAAAAAAAAACTGGTGTAGAAAATGTTCACTCAGAAATTGCAAATAAATTTCACGAACAGTTACAAAGAAACTGCAAGTAACTCTTTGAATTAAACATGAAATGTTAGTCAAAGAAACTCTCGTAAAGAGTAGGGGTCAATAAAGCGCTATATAAATGCATCATTAATTCATTCATTCATTCAAAGTAGAAAAACTGAAATAGCATTTTATTATTATTATTTTACATTTTATATATATATTCATACAAAATTGCCAACTTGTAAAATATTTACACTTTCTCATGAGGTTGGGTTGAGGAGCCTGAAATGCTAATCTATTCCAGCAGTTGTATTGGTTCATCTTAATAATACAAATGCTGCTGTTTAAAAAGCTTCTCCAATCCTATGGCTATTGTAAAAATATGATTCCAAAGTTTACATTAATAAGAACGTGACACGTGTATTTTAAACTCATTTTCATCTCAGACATCATAGAGGACAACAGTCTTCATTGAAGACTCCTTATTTGTTTTGCCTTCTTGAAGTTTACTTCCCAGTGTATGTAGAGAAATCTGTACACAATATTGAATTATAGATCACCTAACCAGTGTTAGTGTGCAGGCATGTGCAAATACAGACATATAACTTACCTCTGTGTTTCTCGCATTCTGTCTGTTCTGCAAATTTCTGTTGTTAATAAAGTGTTTGTATTTCTGTCATTTCAGACTTCCAGATTTAGATTTAAAAATACATTTTAAAGAAAATAATTTTTTAATAGTATTTTCAGTTGGCTCTAATATCACTCATCGTGAATGCTGTCAATTTTCCCTGTTGAATAATTGATCAAATGTGTAGAGGGATTTATTTGGAATCGTCCTGTATTAAAAACCTTCTCATGTGAAATGCTATATTTGATGACTTCTTGGACCCTCAGATGTGTCTTAAGAATGTTATATGAACATGATCATTGGATTGCGTGCAGAGCTGCTTTTGATGTTCTGCACATGCTGCAGTGAGCCCGCGGCTCTTTGTGGGTGTGTGTGTGTATACCGTTTGTGAGACACAAAGTCTCCAAGCTCCACACAAAAGCAAGGGGTCTTTTTAATCCTGCTCAACTTCTAAAGGTCACAAAACCGTTTTCCTGTAAAAACTGACTATGAATTCTACCTTAGTAGTGTTTCCTGCGTCATCCTCATAATTATCTTTCAGATTGGTGTGATGTCTCACATTTGGTGTGACTTATGGCACATTTTCTTAATAATTATTTCTTAATTATGTTATTAAGATGTCCAACATTAGAGGAGACTAATAAAATATTACTTCAAATAAAAGTATAAAGTATGATCAATGAACCATGTTTATTTATTAATTCTAGTCAGTACTAATCAGACTTTTCATTAGTCAGCACTAATGAGAAATATTAGTGCAGACATTTAATGTGTATTGATCTGCAAATAAGCAAACTTCTTATTTTATCACCAACATTATACAATTTTATATACAATATAAACTGTAAGGTGATCAAGGAGAAGATGATGTGAGAATCCATATGCAAACACAGTTTTAATTGTCAAAAGAACAAACACAGAAAATTCAGACCTGAAACAGGAGTAAATCCACACAAGGGTACCAGGTACAAGAACACACAGGCAGGAACAATGACAGACAAAAGACCACTGAAACACAGGGGTATATTTACACAGAGATGCTAACAAGATAACAAGCAGGTTGCAGCTAATATGAAGCTAATGAGTTACTATGGAAACTAATGATAGTAACTATAGAAACAAACTAGGCAGGTACATGGCAAGAGGGCAGCAAGACAAACAGGAACTGAACACAGGAAGAAAGCACAGAAACAACAGGAATATAATGCAAAATAAGAGTCCTTAAAGGGTTAGTTCACCCAAAAATTAAAATTAGCTTGTGTTTTACTCACCCTCGAGGCATCCTAGGTGTATATGACTTTCTTCTTTCAGACGAATCCAGTCGGAGTTATATAAAAAATTGTCCTGGCTATTCCAAGCTCTATCATTGCAGTAAGCGGGTGTTGAACAGTCCACAAGTCGTCAAATAAAGCGCGCGCATTCATAATAAAACGTGTCGCAGATGGCTCCGGGGGGTGAATAAAGGCCTCTTTTTGTAAGAAAAATATCCATATTTCAAACTTAATAAACACTTTTCTCTCACTTCCGGTATCTGTCATTCGCTGAAGGCGTTCAGGCGGATGACGTAGCACGTCGGCGTTGCGTGATTAGTGAGGAATGCGGAGAGAGAACAAAACAAAACGCCGGTCACGAATTAGAAGTACAAACCGAAGATTTGCAAAGAAAAATCTCAGAGGATTTCGATATAAACCAAGAGGAGACTAGTTTTCCTTTGCTAAAGTAAGGAAACTTTGCTTCCTTTGCTCCTATAAACAAACTCACGAGACTAGCATACCTCAGAGGCGCGCTCGCTGCGCATACGTGCTGCGTCATCCGCCGGAATGCCTTCCACGTATGACAAGATACCGGAAGTGAGAGAAAACTGTTTATTATGTTTGAAATATGGATATTTTT